>NW_026879755.1:0-28449 GCF_032173495.1 Musca vetustissima | reverse complement strand
GCCTTGTTTGTTGGGTCCTTAAAAAAATATTCTTTAAAAAATCCACGCCTTGTTTGTTGGGTCCTTAAAAAAATATTCTTTAAAAAATCCACGCCTTGTTTGTTGGGTCCTTAAAAAAATATTCTTTAAAAAATCCACGCCTTGTTTGTTGGGTCCTTAAAAAAATATTCTTTAAAAAATCCACGCCTTGTTTGTTGGGTCCTTAAAAAAATATTCTTTAAAAAATCCACGCCTTGTTTGTTGGGTCCTTAAAAAAATATTCTTTAAAAAATCCACGCCTTGTTTGTTGGGTCCTTAAAAAAATATTCTTTAAAAAATCCACGCCTTGTTTGTTGGGTCCTTAAAAAAATATTCTTTAAAAAATCCACGCCTTGTTTGTTGGGTCCTTAAAAAAATATTCTTTAAAAAATCCACGCCTTGTTTGTTGGGTCCTTAAAAAAATATTCTTTAAAAAATCCACGCCTTGTTTGTTGGGTCCTTAAAAAAATATTCTTTAAAAAATCCACGCCTTGTTTGTTGGGTCCTTAAAAAAATATTCTTTAAAAAATCCACGCCTTGTTTGTTGGGCCTTGTTTGTTGGGTCCTTAAAAAAATATTCTTTAAAAAATCCACGCCTTGTTTGTTGGGTCCTTAAAAAAATATTCTTTAAAAAATCCACGCCTTGTTTGTTGGGTCCTTAAAAAAATATTCTTTAAAAAATCCACGCCTTGTTTGTTGGGTCCTTAAAAAAATATTCTTTAAAAAATCCACGCCTTGTTTGTTGGGCCTTAAAAAATATTCTTTAAAAAATCCACGCCTTCTGTACGCCTTTTGGGTCCTTAAAAAAATATTCTTTAAAAAATCCACGCCTTCTGTACGCCTTTTGGGTCCTTAAAAAAATATTCTTTAAAAAATCCACGCCTTGTTTGTTGGGTCCTTAAAAAATATTCTTTAAAAAATCCACGCCTTGTTTGTTGGGTCCTTAAAAAATATTCTTTAAAAAATCCACGCCTTGTTTGTTGGGTCCATAAAAAATATTCTTTAAAAAATCCACGCCTTGTTTGTTGGGTCCTTAAAAAATATTCTTTAAAAAATCCACGCCTTTTGTTAGCCCTTACAAAAAATATTTGCTTGCCTATATATTTCTTCTAATATCTGTAGGGTACCTGGCAACAAAACCCATCATTCCATCATTCTTTGGGGTATTGCCAAAGCAATCACATTTAAAATGTAACAGAAACGTATCGCATCACTTCGCATTCATATGTTACGCTGCGAAAAAAAAATATTGAAACGAAACAAAACAGCAGGATGAACAACAACTACACCGGCGAACACACTTGGCTATGGAATCGGGAACCGGCGGCGCATAACCAATAAGGTTCAATAAACATTTATGAACGTTTTAATTTTGCTAAGTGATTATGCGTTCGCATCTACTTATTTTACCGGCACTATGCCATTGGAGTGTGCCAAGAGAAAAAATCTCAAGCGGCTAAGGATAATATCCGCATTCAACAAAATTAGGATGCGTAGTTTTTTTCAATGGAATTTTTAGGGTAAAAAAATATAATTTGAAATCTCATGCCAATTATTTAATATCATTAACAATTTTTTTTACAATTAAATAAATTGAAATCCAAGAAGTGGGAGGTTATAGCTCTTAATCTATCTCAGGATATTTTAATTTGTTCCAGTAGCATTTTGCAATTTTGAAGGAGACAATCAACATCCATTTGTTCCACATCTTCATTATTATCTGTAAAAATCAAACCGCAGAAGATAGCCCATTAACTTGACCAAACAAATCAAAGAAATTCCTCTTCACAAAGCCACAGGACCTTCTCCTCCCCAAACACAATTTCCAACCATACCCACCCCTTTAAGCAACCGTAAATAAAATGCCAACCAAAAAGGACAATCTACCAAAAAAAACAACAGTAAATTTCCCTATCTATCAATAAAACACACATATACACACACATTCACGCAAACACTCACACACACATATCCGTTGATAGGATCACAAAATAACAACCGTTACTAACGTCTCCAGCACCTGTGTGTGTCGTAACATTTATTCACTTTAAAACATTAAAGGACAACCGAACTATAAACAACCTTCTTTACCATATAAACAAGAGCTAGGCGATAAGGATCCAGACATATCCCATTCACTGGCCTTGGGGGAACCATTCAAAGAATGTAAGTTCCCGCATTGAAACAAATTAAAGGAGATAAGTTCAGGTTTGTTTTTTTTTTTCTTCTTCTCCATCTTCCTTACACTTCATACATGATAGCCGTTGGAAGAAAAATAACAATCTTCGATTGGGTTTTTTTTGTGCATATTGGAACATTTTAACAGATATTTATCTAAGATTTGAAAAAAATATTTAAAAAATCTATGCAGAAGTGGTCAGATCAAGAGAATAACTCTTGAAAAAGAGAATCAAAGCATGGGTAAAGTATTTAAGGTTAAGTAGATTTTTTAAGACGTAGATTTTTAATACAATATTTTTTTCAGGACCCAAACAAGGCGTAGACTTTTAATAGAATATTTTTTTAAAGGACCCAAAAAAGGCGTAGATTTTTAAAAGAATATTTTTTCAAGTTCTTTTGCAGCAATATTTTACCGAGGCGTGAGTTTTTCGAGGTTAAAATATTCTTTACGGACCCCAGTAGTAGATTTAAATTACAAATTTTCAAAATTCAAGGACCCCACAAAGCGTCAATTTAATTTTCTACAAGGTACTATACAAGGTGTGACGATTTGCTTCGAGAATTAAACATTTTATTCAAGGACATCAATAAAATATTCAAGGACCTCACAAGGCACATTTACAAGGCCTGGACTTTTTTTATACCCTACACAACTATGTTGTCAGGGTATTATAGCTTTGTGCAGCCCCAAAAGTTTGTAACACCGCGAAATATTGGTCCTAGACCCACCTTTAAGTATACCGATCGTCATATCTCGACTAGCTGAGTCGATCGAGACATGTGTGTCCGTCCGTCCGTCTGTCCATTATAATTTGTAAACACGATACAGGCCACAGTTATGGACCAATCTTCACGAAATTTTGCATGTAGGATGGGTTCTGGCCAATGAAGACCCCTATTGTTTTTGGGAAAGATCGGTTAATATTTAGGAGATGAAATGGACCAAATACTAAATTTTTGTCGGTTTTTCTGATCGCTCCAGAGGCCGCAACAATGGTCCGAACATCGTGAAATTTTGCATGGAGAAGCGGATCGGGCCAAAGAATAAGCATGCCTATTTGGAGAAAGATCGGTCAATATTTAGCGGGTCAAATGGACCCTGACTTTTGTGTGAAAAATGACAAAATTTGTATTCTATGGCGTATATATTTACCCCTGAAGGACAAATACCCGAGAAGTTGATATTATATCCAAGAGGAGTGGTTGACCTTTAAATTAAGACCAATTATATTGTTGTATGTGCTCGGATGTGGGAGTTACATCTAAATATTTACAGGTAACTCCGTATTCCTATATTAGTTAGTAACCCATTATCACTCTGGAGAGCGGAACTATAGCGCTGATCGCTTTGAAATGTTTCATGAGGTTCCAGTTATGGTCAAGGACAACGCCTATAATTTTCGGTGATGATCAGATAATAATTTTGGAATGAAGTGGACCGAAAACTTAATTTTTTGTGTTATTTTCGAGTCGATCTATAGACCTCAAATGAAAGCCGAACATCACAACACAACCCACGGTGAAGGGAATCTGAATAATAGCTGTACTGAATACTCGTAATATTCGGAAAATATGTCAGTGTAAGGAAGAGGTGCAAATATCGCGAAATATTGCCCAGTCTCGGAATAAACATCCGCAGAAAATTTGAGTTCCGTGGTAGTTGTGTAGGGTATCGTATGGTCGGCCCCGTCCGACTATACTGCTCCGCTCACTGGTTTTAAGAATATTTTTGAAAAGGGTCAATGCATGGGATTTGTTTAAGGATATTTTACCGAGGCATGCATTTTACGAGGATAAAATATTTTGTACTGAAGGGCCTTACATAGTGGCGTTTTTATTTTCGAGGATATAAGAATAATCAAACGACTTCTACAAGGCGTTGATTATTTTGGGAATATTGGAAAGAACCTCAACAAGGACAGGATTTAAAAAAAATAAAAAATACATCTACAAGCCGTGCATTTTTATGTCCTACACAACTATGTTGTCAGGGTATTATAGGTTTGTTCATTCCCAAGAGTTTATAAACCCGCGAAATATTGGTCCTAGACCCACCTTTAAGTATCGGTCTAGGACCAATATTTCGCGGGGTTAGATTAGATCGACTAGCTGAGCCAATCTAGACATGTTTGTCCATCATAATTTGTGAACTCGATAAAGGCGACAATTGTGGACACATCTTCACGAAATGTAGGATGGCTTCTGGCCAATGAAGACCCCTATTGTTATACCCTTCACCACACTGTGGTACATGGTATTATGTGTTTGGGCATATGTTTGTAACAGGCAAAAGGAAACGAGATAGACACATGGTTCCTTTTGAGAATATGCATAGAATCACTTTCGGAGTCGATTTATACATGTCCGTCCGTCTGTCCGTCTGTCCGTCTGTAGATGTTAAATTGTAAACAAAGTACAGGACGCATTTATGATCCGATTTGGACGAATTTTAGCGCAGCTCATTTATTTGGCCCAAGGACGAACCCTATTGAAATTGGGAAAAATCGGTTCAGATTTAGATATAGCTCCCATATATATTTTCGACCGATTTTAGGTAAATTGTGCACCAAAGTCCTTATATATCCTTCGATTTGCACGAAATTTGGCATAGCGTACTGAATTAAGTCTAGAACGATGTGTGCTAAGATTCGTGAAAATCGGTTCAGATTAGATATAGCTTTCACATATATTTTCGTCCGATTTAATTGAAATCATATAGTCGGCCTAGTTAACTTTACTACTTTCCTTACTTTTTATACCCTCCACCATAGTATGGAGGGTATATTAATTTTGTTTTTCCGTTTGTAACTCATCGAAATAATCATTTCCAGCCCTATAAAGTATTCGAAGATGGGCTTTATCGGTCCACGTTTTGGCATAGCTCCTATATAAGACTACCCCCCAATTTTCGATATTTTTGGGTTCTTGAGAGCGTTTTTCAACCGAATTCGCTGAAATTTGCAGCATTGGGTTCTTATTGGGTACTAAATGTCTCCACAAAAAAATTATAAATATAGGTCCACTTTTTCTGGTAGCCCCCATATAACGGTACCTCCTAATTTTCAATATTTTCGGGGTTTTGATCGTATTTTTCCGCCTAAATAGCTGTAATTTAGTATTTTGAGTTCTTAATAGGTACCAAATCTACCCACAAAAAATTATGAATATAGGACTATTAGAACATAAGGTTCGATAAAGAACTACGTATGAACTATAACCCGCATTTACCATCTTTGAACTTCAACTATGTTTGGAAGGAATAATAAGATGGCCAAAGTTTGGATGAAATAAAAATTTTCTGAAACAAATTTGGGTTTAAAGCACAGTCGGGCGAACCACCGTACGCGTGCGCTCTCGGGAAAGTAAGTAACACTATTATCTCACACTCATTCAACTGAACCAATTGAAAAACCATTGACACACACACAAAGACAAGTGTGTGTTACGCTCTGCCCGTGCCTGGTTTAAAGAAACAAGGAGTCTAGGACCAAATAATCATCACGTTTAAAATATTCGTCAGTAAACTAGCAGTATTTATATCACCGTGGTTGTGTTGTGATGTTCGGCTTTCATTTGAGGTCTATAGATCGACTCGAAAATAACACAAAAAATTAAGTTTTCGGTCCACTTCATTCCAAAATTATTATCTGATAATCACCGAAAATTATAGGCGTTGTCCTTGACCATAACTGGAACCTCATGGAACATTTGAAAGCGATCAGCGCTATAGTTCCGCTCTCCAGAGTGATAATGGGTTACTAAATAATATACGAATACGGAGATACCTGTATATATTTAGGTGTAACTCCCACATCCGAGCACATACAACAATATAATTGGTCTTAATTTAAAGGTCAACCACTCCTCTTGGATATAATATCAACTTCTCGGGTATATGTCCTTCAGGGGTAAATATATACGTTATAGAATAAAAATTTTGTAATTTTTCACACAAAAGTCAGGGTCCATTTGACCCGCTAAATATTGACCGATCTTTCTCCAAACAGGCATGCTTATTGTTTGGCCTGATCCGCATCTCCATGCAAAAATTCACGATGTTCGGACCATTGTTGCGGCCTCTGGAGCGACCAGAAAAACCGACAAAAATTTAGTATTTGGTACATTTCATCCCCTAAATATTAACCGATCTTTCCCAAAAACAATAGGGGTCTTCATTGGCCAGAACCCATCCTACATGCAAAGTTTCGTGAAGATTGGTCCATAACTGTGGCCTGTATCGTGTTTACAAATTATAATGGACAGACGGACGGACGGACACACATGTCTAGATCGACTCAGCTAGTCGAGATATGACGATCGGTATACTTAAAGGTGGGCGTGGATTTATTATTTATTTCCAATAATTAGCATTCTCATGGTGGAGTTCGGCTGGGTCGAACTTAAAACCGTTTTAACTTGTTTGCTTTAAATTAAATTCCTTGATGTATATGGGTGCGTATACAATATATTCCTTATATATTTTTTTTAAACCATTTCCATGAATAAAAATTAAAATCCACTTTAAAATCTACCCTAAAAAATACGAATGCAATTATTTAATCCATAAATGAATAACTGATCTGAACACTTCAGAAATTCCTCGACGATTCATTGCGTACTTCACGTACCTGGCTGTTTGTGTATGTGTACGACGTTATTCCAACAGACAACACACACCTATCAATGTTCAATATCTGGGAGACTGAAAATGTCTAACAACAAAACGGCATCGATTCGACAAACAAGTTGTTTTTATCAGAATAACCATCTCCTAGCTCCAAACTCCTTACCTCTACCTACTCCACTCCACTCGAGTGTAGTTTGTAAAAATAACAGAGTTTATTGTGTTTGAAGTTATGTAAAAGATATTGCGTACCTCAAGGCAACCTCAAGGTAGAACATACAACATGAATGTATGTACACATACTTTCAAATATTGTAAAGAAGTATCAAAAGAAGAAGAGTTGTGTGTGTGTCTGGGTGATAGTGAGGTAAACAGTGATATATGGAGATATATTTATAACCAAACATCGGTGTACTGTGGTCCGCAGGATCTCTACAAGACAAGGCGTGGATTTTTTAAAGAATTTTTTTCATGGACCTCTGCAAGGTCCATAAGGCGTGGATTTTTTAAAGAATTTTTTTCATGGACCTCTGCAAGGTCCATAAGGCGTGGATTTTTTAAAGAATTTTTTTCATGGACCTCTGCAAGGTCCATAAGGCGTGGATTTTTTAAAGAATTTTTTTCATAAGGCGTGGATTTTTTAAAGAATTTTTTTCATGGACCTCTGCAAGGTCCATAAGGCGTGGATTTTTTAAAGAATTTTTTTCATGGACCTCTGCAAGGTCCATAAGGCGTGGATTTTTTAAAGAATTTTTTTCATGGACCTCTGCAAGGTCCATAAGGCGTGGATTTTTTAAAGAATTTTTTTCATGGACCTCTGCAAGGTCCATAAGGCGAGGATTTTTTAAAGAATTTTTTTCATGGACCTCTGCAAGGTCCATAAGGCGTGGATTTTTTAAAGAATTTTTTTCATGGACCTCTGCAAGGTCCATAAGGCGTGGATTTTTTAAAGAATTTTTTTCATGGACCTCTGCAAGGTCCATAAGGCGTGGATTTTTTAAAGAATTTTTTTCATGGACCTCTGCAAGGTCCATAAGGCGTGGATTTTTTAAAGAATTTTTTTCATGGACCTCTGCAAGGTCCATAAGGCGTGGATTTTTTAAAGAATTTTTTTCATGGACCTCTGCAAGGTCCATAAGGCGTGCATTTTTTAAAGAATTTTTTTCATAAGGCGTGGATTTTTTAAAGAATTTTTTTCATGGACCTCTGCAAGGTCCATAAGGCGTGCATTTTTTAAAGAATTTTTTTCATAAGGCGTGGATTTTTTAAAGAATTTTTTTCATGGACCTCTGCAAGGTCCATAAGGCGTGGATTTTTTAAAGAATTTTTTTCATAAGGCGTGGATTTTTTAAAGAATTTTTTTCATGGACCTCTGCAAGGTCCATAAGGCGTGGATTTTTTAAAGAATTTTTTTCATAAGGCGTGGATTTTTTAAAGAATTTTTTTCATAAGGCGTGGATTTTTTAAAGAATTTTTTTCATAAGGCGTGGATTTTTTAAAGAATTTTTTTCATAAGGCGTGGATTTTTTAAAGAATTTTTTTCATAAGGCGTGGATTTTTTAAAGAATTTTTTTCATAAGGCGTGGATTTTTTAAAGAATTTTTTTCATAAGGCGTGGATTTTTTAAAGAATTTTTTTCATAAGGCGTGGATTTTTTAAAGAATTTTTTTCATAAGGCGTGGATTTTTTAAAGAATTTTTTTCATAAGGCGTGGATTTTTTAAAGAATTTTTTTCATAAGGCGTGGATTTTTTAAAAAGTTTTTTTTTACATAAGGCGTGGATTTTTTAAAAAATATTTTTCATAAGGCGTGGATTTTTTAAAGAATTTTTTTCATAAGGCGTGGATTTTTTAAAGAATTTTTTTCATAAGGCGTGGATTTTTTAAAGAATTTTTTTCATAAGGCGTGGATTTTTTAAAGAATTTTTTTCATAAGGCGTGGATTTTTTAAAGAATTTTTTTCATAAGGCGTGGATTTTTTAAAGAATTTTTTTCATAAGGCGTGGATTTTTTAAAGAATTTTTTTCATAAGGCGTGGATTTTTTAAAGAATTTTTTTCATAAGGCGTGGATTTTTTAAAGAATTTTTTTCATAAGGCGTGGATTTTTTAAAGAATTTTTTTCATAAGGCGTGGATTTTTTAAAGAATTTTTTTCATAAGGCGTGGATTTTTTAAAGAATTTTTTTCATAAGGCGTGGATTTTTTAAAGAATTTTTTTCATAAGGCGTGGATTTTTTAAAGAATTTTTTTCATAAGGCGTGGATTTTTTAAAGAATTTTTTTCATAAGGCGTGGATTTTTTAAAGAATTTTTTTCATAAGGCGTGGATTTTTTAAAGAATTTTTTTCATAAGGCGTGGATTTTTTAAAGAATTTTTTTCATAAGGCGTGGATTTTTTAAAGAATTTTTTTCATAAGGCGTGGATTTTTTAAAGAATTTTTTTCATAAGGCGTGGATTTTTTAAAGAATTTTTTTCATAAGGCGTGGATTTTTTAAAGAATTTTTTTCATAAGGCGTGGATTTTTTAAAGAATTTTTTTCATAAGGCGTGGATTTTTTAAAGAATTTTTTTCATAAGGCGTGGATTTTTTAAAGAATTTTTTTCATAAGGCGTGGATTTTTTAAAGAATTTTTTTCATAAGGCGTGGATTTTTTAAAGAATTTTTTTCATAAGGCGTGGATTTTTTAAAGAATTTTTTTCATAAGGCGTGGATTTTTTAAAGAATTTTTTTCATAAGGCGTGGATTTTTTAAAGAATTTTTTTCATAAGGCGTGGATTTTTTAAAGAATTTTTTTCATAAGGCGTGGATTTTTTAAAGAATTTTTTTCATAAGGCGTGGATTTTTTAAAGAATTTTTTTCATAAGGCGTGGATTTTTTAAAGAATTTTTTTCATAAGGCGTGGATTTTTTAAAGAATTTTTTTCATAAGGCGTGGATTTTTTAAAGAATTTTTTTCATAAGGCGTGGATTTTTTAAAGAATTTTTTTCATAAGGCGTGGATTTTTTAAAGAATTTTTTTCATAAGGCGTGGATTTTTTAAAGAATTTTTTTCATAAGGCGTGGATTTTTTAAAGAATTTTTTTCATAAGGCGTGGATTTTTTAAAGAATTTTTTTCATAAGGCGTGGATTTTTTAAAGAATTTTTTTCATAAGGCGTGGATTTTTTAAAGAATTTTTTTCATAAGGCGTGGATTTTTTAAAGAATTTTTTTCATAAGGCGTGGATTTTTTAAAGAATTTTTTTCATAAGGCGTGGATTTTTTAAAGAATTTTTTTCATAAGGCGTGGATTTTTTAAAGAATTTTTTTCATAAGGCGTGGATTTTTTAAAGAATTTTTTTCATAAGGCGTGGATTTTTTAAAGAATTTTTTTCATAAGGCGTGGATTTTTTAAAGAATTTTTTTCATAAGGCGTGGATTTTTTAAAGAATTTTTTTCATAAGGCGTGGATTTTTTAAAGAATTTTTTTCATAAGGCGTGGATTTTTTAAAGAATTTTTTTCATAAGGCGTGGATTTTTTAAAGAATTTTTTTCATAAGGCGTGGATTTTTTAAAGAATTTTTTTCATAAGGCGTGGATTTTTTAAAGAATTTTTTTCATAAGGCGTGGATTTTTTAAAGAATTTTTTTCATAAGGCGTGGATTTTTTAAAGAATTTTTTTCATAAGGCGTGGATTTTTTAAAGAATTTTTTTCATAAGGCGTGGATTTTTTAAAGAATTTTTTTCATAAGGCGTGGATTTTTTAAAGAATTTTTTTCATAAGGCGTGGATTTTTTAAAGAATTTTTTTCATAAGGCGTGGATTTTTTAAAGAATTTTTTTCATAAGGCGTGGATTTTTTAAAGAATTTTTTTCATAAGGCGTGGATTTTTTAAAGAATTTTTTTCATAAGGCGTGGATTTTTTAAAGAATTTTTTTCATAAGGCGTGGATTTTTTAAAGAATTTTTTTCATAAGGCGTGGATTTTTTAAAGAATTTTTTTCATAAGGCGTGGATTTTTTAAAGAATTTTTTTCATAAGGCGTGGATTTTTTAAAGAATTTTTTTCATAAGGCGTGGATTTTTTAAAGAATTTTTTTCATAAGGCGTGGATTTTTTAAAGAATTTTTTTCATAAGGCGTGGATTTTTTAAAGAATTTTTTTCATAAGGCGTGGATTTTTTAAAGAATTTTTTTCATAAGGCGTGGATTTTTTAAAGAATTTTTTTCATAAGGCGTGGATTTTTTAAAGAATTTTTTTCATAAGGCGTGGATTTTTTAAAGAATTTTTTTCATAAGGCGTGGATTTTTTAAAGAATTTTTTTCATAAGGCGTGGATTTTTTAAAGAATTTTTTTCATAAGGCGTGGATTTTTTAAAGAATTTTTTTCATAAGGCGTGGATTTTTTAAAGAATTTTTTTCATAAGGCGTGGATTTTTTAAAGAATTTTTTTCATAAGGCGTGGATTTTTTAAAGAATTTTTTTCATAAGGCGTGGATTTTTTAAAGAATTTTTTTCATAAGGCGTGGATTTTTTAAAGAATTTTTTTCATAAGGCGTGGATTTTTTAAAGAATTTTTTTCATAAGGCGTGGATTTTTTAAAGAATTTTTTTCATAAGGCGTGGATTTTTTAAAGATTTTTTTTCATAAGGCGTGGATTTTTTAAAGAATTTTTTTCATAAGGCGTGGAATATTTTTCAAGGACCAACCAAACAAGGCATAGATTTTTTAAAGAATTTTTTTCAAGGACCAACCCAAAAAGGCGTGGATTTTTTAAAGAATATTTTTCAAGGACCAACCAAACAAGGCGTGGATTTAGTACAGAATATTTTTCAAGGGCCAACTGAGGCGTGGATTTAATACAGAATATTTTTCAAGGGCCACCTGAGGCGTGGATTTATTACAGAATATTTTTCAAGGGCCAACTGAGGCGTGGATTTATTAAAGAATATTTTTCAAGGGCCAACTGAGGCGTGGATTTATTAAAGAATATTTTTCAGGTCCTCAAGAATCTAGAAATTATTAAAGAGAATTTTTCAGGGTCCTCAAGAAACTAGAAATTATTAAAGAATATTTTTCAGGGTCCTCAAGAATCTAGAAATTATTAAAGAATATTTTTCAGGGTCTTCAAAAATCTAGAAATTATTAAAGAATATTTTCTAGGGTCCTCAAGAATCTAGAAATTATTAAAGAATATTTTCAGGGTCTAGAAATTATTAAAGAGTATTTTTTAGGGTCCTCAAGAAACTAGAAATTATTAAAAAATATTTTTCAGGGTCCTCAAGAATCTAGAAATTATTAAAGAATATTTTTCAGGGTCCTCAAGAATCTAGAAATTATTAAAAAAATATTTTTCAGGGTCTAGGAATTATCAAATTATATTTTTCCTGGATCACTGTTCTACTCAAAATTTATCTATCCTCTTTTGATATCTGGTTATCCATATGCTTGTCAAACGCACGCACGCACACACATACTCACAGGCACTCCTCTCCTCAATATCTACCACATACTTACTTACCTTTTTCTCGATGTGTTTGGTTTGCTATGGAAAATTTATGATGTTGTTTTTGGCCAATAGGTATGAACAACAACAACAACAGGAGCAATAACATGGTGAGCCAAGAGCAAGAATTTACAAGCTGCTGGCCCAGGGAGTAGCGGCTGAGGTAAGAATAACAGCCAAAAGCTAGATAACATCCAGAACTACTTATGAGAAACATAAGTACCTGTTCGGTTCTGTGTGTTTTTTTTTCAGTTGGGAAAAATGAAAAACAAAGGAAACCATGGCAAGGATAAAAACAACAACAACTAGACAAACATATCTACAATCGACCGAACGAACCAACGACAAATGAAACATTGTAACTCTTTATAGAAGCTTGTCAGAATTTGTTCAACATCATTGACTAGAGTTACTTCGTTCAGAGGGGGTTTCTTCCTGGTTGTTGTTTTTGTTTGGTCCTTGTTTTTTGTAAAAAGATTTTTCACTTTGATATCGGCTTAAATAACTCTTTTTATTACTTCCGTCAATTGATTGTTTATTTGAATGGCGAGACGGGATCGGAATTGATTGTTGTTTCTTTTTCAAATGGTAGGGGAGTTAAGCATTCTAAATATAAAAAAAAAATTTTCTTTAAAAAATCTACGTTTTCTTGTGGTCCTTAAAAACTATTTTTTTTAAATCCTCGTCTTTTTGTGGTCCTTAAAAACTATTTTTAAAAAATCCACGTCTTCTTGTGGTCCTTAAAAACTATTCTTTAAAAAGGAACATAGCAAGGCGTGGAACTTACTTACTTACTTAGCTGGATTCTTACATAGCGGTTGTTCCATAAGCCGAACTTAAAAAAAAAAATCCAAGCGGTCTTCTGCGCATCTCCGCCAATTCGAAAGACCACGTTCCAAGATGTTGTTTTCTACTTGGCGACCTTCCCCTTCTACGGGAACCATCAGTAGGCTCGCTTTTATATGCCTTTAGAGCTAGGACATTATCATTCAATCGCACAACATGTCATCGTAGTCGCTGCAGCTCAATACGACTGGCTATATCGATGTGCGCGTTTAAATTGTAAAGCTCGTGGTTCATTCGACGCCAATATTCACCGTCGACGCAGATCGGCCCGTAGATCTTTCGAAGAATGTTTCTTTCAAACACCCCAAGAGCTGCCTCATCTGCTTGCGCAAGTACCCATGCTTCAGATCCATATAACAGCACGGGTAGTATCAGCGTATTGTACAGTGTGAGTTTGGTCTAGCGGGAAGTGGCGATGTTTCTAAACTACTTACTTAGACCATAGTAGCATCTGTTGGCCACCACAATCCTTATCCGAATTGCAAAACTGATATCATTCGTTTTATTTATGGCGGTACCAAGGTATATAAGATCCTTAACTACCCTGAAGCTGTAGTTCTCAAGTTTCACAGTTGGTCCGAGTCTTTCGCGTTGATACCATCAGCTTGGTGACTCTCGCCGTTTACTGCCAGAACCACATTGGCAGACTCCTTCTCAATTTGTTCAAAGGTGACTGTTACCGCTCGCAATGTTCGACTCATTATATCGATGTCATCGGCGTATGCGAGTAACATGTGTTATTTGGTGTACAGAGTGCCATTTCTGTTCACCTTTGAATCTCGTATGGCCTTTTCCAGTAGGATGTTAAAAATATCACACGACAACTTGTCTGAATCCTCGTTCGGCATTGAAGGGCTCTAATAGGTCCTTTCCTACTTTAACTGCTGACCTTGTGCCACTTAAAGTTATCCTGCATAGCCTTATTAATTTTGCAGGAATGCCGAAGGTAGACATGACTTTAAACGGATATGGCTTTCGAATGCGGCTTTATAATCGACAAATATGTGGTATGTGCCGATGTGTTTTTCGTGGGTCTTTTCCAGGATTTGGCGCAGAGTGAAAATCTGGTCAATGGTGAATTTGCCAGGTCTGACGCCGCACTTTATATGCGATGGGAAGAAGGCTAATCCCTCTATAGTTGGCACATGTCGCCATTCTCCTTTTGTGTACGGGACACAGGATGCTGATGTTCCAATCATTGGGCATGCATTCCTCTAGCCAAATTGTACTAATCAGCTGGTGCATGCTCCTGACCAGCATCTGACCACCTGCCTTGAATAGTTCGGCTGGTAACCCATCGGCTCCTGATGATTTATTGTTCTTGGGCCGATTAATGGCTTTTATGACCTCATCTTAGCTAGGTGGTATTCACTCTATATCTTAATTTCTTATTGGTTTTTCACCGCCACTATTTGATACCAGAAGCTTTTCAAAATGCTCCTTCCAGATCCTCAACACGCTATCTGTATCTGTCACCAGGTTTCCTTCTTCATCTCTACAGGAGGATGTGCCGGTACCAAAACCTTCGGTTTGGTGTTTTACTCGTTGGTAAAATTTCCGGACTTCATTCTGACTCCTGTACATTTCGATTTGCTCATGCTCACGTTTTTCTTGTTCTTTCTTCTTTTTTCTGAAAATACGCTTCTCCTCTCTCCTTTTCTCCCGATAATTTTCCATCACATTACGTGTTACTACTGTCTGCAGGGTTGCCCTATACGCTGTGTTTTCGCCTCAGTAGCTTTACGACACTCCTGATCGTACCATGGGTTTCTTGATGGTGGTTTTTGCTCCCCAAGTGTTGCTTTTGCTTCAGTATGTAGGGAGTGGGTCATTCTTTGCCATTGTGCTTCTATACTATTATCGGGACAAGAAGTGCTTTCGTCCAGCAGGTGGGTAAGTTGAGCGGAGTAGGCCTCGGCTACATGTTGTGTTTGCAGCTTTTCGACGTCGATTTTCCGTGTGGTGTTAGATCGCACATTTGCTGCAACATTAAGACGAGTGCGAACCTTGGCTACCACAAGATAGTGGCCCGAATCGATATTCGCTCCTCGGATCGATCGAACGTCTAATATACTGGATGAATACCTTCCGTCTATTACAACATGATCAATTTGATTTCTCGTTGCTTGATCAGGAGAAATCCAAGTGGCCTTGTGTATATCGAGATGTTTGAATCTGTTGCTGCTAAATACCATGTTTTTTGCTGCCGCGAAGTCAATCAACCTCATGCCGTTCATGAAGGCTGAATTTTCCGACGGTGGGGCCAAAGATATTTTCCCTTCTGATTTTTGCATTAAAATCTCCTAGCAGAATTTTAATGCCATGGCCAGGGCAGCGATCATATGCTGTTTCTAGGCGCTCGTAAAATATATCTTTGGTCTGCTCATCTTTGTCTTCGGTCGGAACATGGGCGCAAATAAGACTGATGTAGAAGAACTTCACTTTTATGCGGATTATAGCAATTCGCTCATCTATTAGAGTGAATCTGGAGACGATTCCGCAGCCAAATTCATGTCTCGTTTCATGGCAGTGCGTAATCGTCTGATTTGCTTACTCCTGTCCCTTTCCATCACATTTTCCTGTAAGGCAATAATATCGGCTTTATACTTCTTGAGTACATCCGCCACAGCGAACACTGCGCCTGTTCTGTACAACGTGTGCACATTCCAAGTGCAGATTCGCAGATCGTGGTCCTTTATACGTTTGCGGGGGTCGTCAACATTAGGGGGGTTTGGTTTTCTTTTTCTTTGCTTTTTCATAGTAGGATTGGTTTTCCGAGTGTGGGCAACTAACCCGACGCCTCAACCCATTTTCTATAGTTTTATAGTTCTTATGGGTGAACTCGCGGCACATATTAGCTCACTATTTCAGCGGGTGATAAAAATAGGTACCCCAGGTGAGGAGGTCAGTGTCCACAATTGAGATGAAAGAGGGACCAAGATAAGCCTGGACTTCACCATATAATCGGACGATTATATATATGGGAGCTATATCTAAATCGGAACCGATTTTCACGAAACTTAATACACACCACTCTAGACTTCATTCAGTACGCTATGCCAAATTTCGTGCAAATCGAAACATATATAGGTACTTTGGTGCACCATTTACCATAAATCGGACGAAAATATATGTGGGAGCTATATCTAAATCTGATCCGATTTTCAGGAAACTTAACACACATCATTCTTCACCTAATTTAGTACGCTGTACCAAATTTCGTACAAATCGGAAGATATATAGGGACTTTGATGCATCATTTATATAAAATCGGCGGAAAATATATATGGGAGCTATATCTGGACCGATTTTCATGAAATTTTACACACATCATTCTAGTCTCAATTCAGTACGCTATGTCAAATTTCGTGCAAATCAAAAGATATATAGAGACTTTGGTGCACCATTTACATAAAATCGGACAAAAATATATATGGGAGCTGTATCTAAATCAGAACCGATTTTAAAGAAATTTTACACACATCGTTCTAGGCTTAATTCAGTACGCTATGCCAAATTTCGTGCAAATCGAAACATATATAGGTACTTTGGTGCACCATTTACCATAAATCGGACGAAATATATATGGGAGAAAAAAAGCACGCCTTGTTGTGGTCCTTAAAAACTATTCTTTAAAAAATCCTTATTAATTTAGTCCTTAAAAAATATAATTTTAAAATATCCGTATCGTCCTTACATTCCAATTATTTTATTATTCCTTGACACCATATTTTATTGACATGTAATTATTGGCGGTTGTTTTCACCATCTATCTACCCCACCGATTATCTTTATTTTTCTAAAGATGTTGTTTTTGTTGTTCCAAGATGGACATAATGCTTTATTATCTGACCAAATGTAAGATTAATTTTCCAACACCTGCACTTAATTGGAATCCCACACACACACACTGACAGACAGAAGGGAACGGCAATCACAAAAACTAATTGCAATTGCAATCACGCCTTATGAGTTTTGGTTTCGGATAGAAGAAAAACCAACTAAGTATGTTGTTCACCAAAGGGGTCAGCTATTGGGAGGATAGAAATTTAAAACTGAGCTCAGTTTCATCCTTGATCTCAGCCATGATCCTTGTGATTTCAAAAGAAGAATTTATTCTCCTTTTTGGATATTTGATGTTAAAATGTCATGTCACTCCCCTGACACACACCCTATGTTGATTTACAAACATTTACAACAATAACATCCTTACATCCCTTTGGTATTGCAAAGAAACCAAATTGAGACTCAATTAAGTTTTAGATAAGAAGAGTTTTCCTTATGATTGCTGTTGACGTTCCTTGTCCTCTGTCCTTTCATTCGGAGAATAACAAATCACGATTGTGTTCACTGCACTAGATGGACACCAGGTCCTGTAGAAAATGTGCATGTAAACTTAATATGTTACAAACAAATACGAACCACATATTCTGAACAAATATTAATTATCAATTTTGCTTCAAATACAATTTCCTTTTTGTAATCGATTTCGATGGTGGTCATGAGAAAATTGTTAAAAATATTTGCGGAGGGGAATTTCTTAATATTTTACATATGTCAACATGGTCAGCTACTTAAAGACCTTGTTCCTACTTCTCTCCTTAACGTAATAGATTGCGCAGACAAGACTTGCAAAGTCTTTCGATCGTTACACCTAATATCTTGGGGTCATTGATGGTCCAAATAGTAGTTAAGCTAAGAGACTCATCATAACGGTAGAAGAAATAAGAAACCAGTAAGGAAAGTAGTAAAGTCGGACTGGGCCGACTATATGATATCCTTCACCACGTTGGGTATATTGTACATATGTATCCTAACAACTGCATGTCTATGTTCCCTCTTTCTCCAACCTATCCTAATTTTAATTTCATTCGAGCAGATTTAGAGCCGCCTGCGTAACATGGGGAAAATTTATGGAAAACGATTTATAGCAAAATTGATACACGCTATTCGGTACGCCGCGTTGTTAAGAATATAATCTATATCTAAATCTGAACCGATTTTCACGAAAATGAACACAAATTTCATTTGTGCAAATCGAAAGCTATATATAGGAACCTTGGTGCACCATTTACATAAATTGGACGAACATATATATGGGAGATATGTCGAAATCTGAACCGATTTTCACGAAACTTTGCACATATCATTCTAGACCTAATTCATTACGCTGTGCCAAATTTCGTGAAAATCGAAAGTTATATAGGGACTTTGGTACACAATTTACCTCAAATCGGACGAAAATATATATGGGAGCTATATCCAAATCGGAACCGATTTTTACGAAACTTTGCACACATCATTCTAGACCTAATTCATTAAGCTATACCAAAATTTCGTGCAAATCGAAAAATATATAGGGACCCTTTACATTAAATCGGACGAAAATATATATGGGAACTATATCTAAATTTGAACCGTTTTTCCCAATTTCAATAGGGTTCGTCCTTGGGCCGAATAAGTGACCTATGCCAAATTTCATCCAATTCGGATTATAAATGCGACCTGTACTTTGTTTACAATTTAACATCGACAGACGGACGGACGGACATGCATAAATCGACTCAGAAAGGGATTCTATGCATATTCTCAAAAGGAACCATGTGTCTATCTCGTTTCCGTTTGCCTGTTACAAACATATGCACAAAGACATAATACCCTGTACCACAGAGTGGTGAAGGGTATAAAAATGGATGTATGAGGAGGCAGGTAAGTAGTTTTGATAGCTATATAAGTTTATATATTACGTTTTGCACTTTCCCAACCACGTAAGGTTTCTAATGATGCTGTCGATTAAAGCAGGTTCCATAGTTGAATAGAAGTTTAGACACGGTGGAAAATGAGTACCCATCAATCTGTGCCTTCTGTAGGCCAGGACTGGACAGCGACACAGGATTTGCTCAATTGTCTCCGTCTCCTCTTCGTCAACACAGAGTCTGCAGTAGTCATTAACATCATGGTCCCACTTACTGGTAAAGGTCCTGATATTGCACTGAGCAGTAATGACTCCTGTTTGTTCCTCAACAGTTTGTTCTTTTGGTTGACAGAGTCGGCCAGATAGATCTTGACACATTGCATCTACGTTCGTTAGCGAGGCAAATTGAATCATCGCCGTTGTGATACCATCTAGTTCTGGTGATTTATATGGCTTGAATGTGTCGATCTATTTTATTTCTGCTAACCACCTTGCCAATGAGATCCGAATATATAGTCGAAAGAGGTTGAGTATCATCACATTCTATGTTGATGCTATCCACATCTTTGCAACCTTGGAAATTGGTCTCTGCTAGGAGGTTAAGAGTCTCAGAACCAGAGTCCGTCCACGCTACATCTTGTTTCTTAATACCCCCGATGGATTTTGGATCCTTGGATAGTAATCTTCGAAACCTAGCAGCGTCGTTCACTCCTACTATCGACTCACAGAAATTTATCCAAGACTTTTTCTTGGAACGCTTAGTCTCACTCTTGTATTCGAGTTTTGATTTATGCGCCCTGTTTTATAGTAATCTGGTCACTTTCCTGAGTTCACTCAGTTCCCTGTTCAACCACAATGGCTGTGATTTCATCCCAGAGTATGTTAGCGGACAGGATTCCTTATGGCAGCGGAGAAGAACGTCTGTAAGATTGTGCACGGCTCCATTAAGCTCCTCACCTTTTTCTAAATTAGTAGTAAACGTCAGCTGGGAACTCGTTAAACGCGTTTATTTCTTCCAGTTTGTTCTTTTCGGATTTCTATAAAGCTTAAGTAAGCCTCCGTCATAACAGACCTCAAAGAAGACCTTCAAATGATCCGAAAAGGAGCATTCATCAGATACTCTCCAATTGTTGATGACGGAGTCTTCTAGATTTGAGAGGGTTAAGTCAATGACCTCCTCTATATAAAATCGAAAGTAGTCTAACCTCTTTTGTTAGTGTCATTGCTACCCCATTAGAAATGATGAGCGTTTGCGTCGCATTTCAGGATGACGTTGCAGGGGCTCGTCATTTTGTCGTGCATTTTTCACACACCTAGGTTTAGTAGGTCCTGGTCTTCGTATGGCATGTAGACTGAGGAAAGCAGAGTGGACCTCCCTGTCGAATGCCGTTGCTGTAATTAGATAGAAAGATTCGATTTAAACTCTTTTTACTACTATACAAGTCCACACATTGTCCCCCTCGCGGTGAATATGTCTAAGTTGGCATTCCTTAATCCAGAAACCATATTTTTATAGACATATGGCTCCTGAGCCAAGGCGATTTCCTCTTTAAGCAGTTTATTACCTTAGCACCCACCTATTTTGTACTCGGTTTCTTCTTCGCAGTTTGTTGCTCAACGACAGCCGCATACGAGGTCGATGGCTCAGTCAGACGCGAAGTCATGGTCTTTTTGGGTGAAGGTTGTGGACCTTTTGATGAGCGAATGCGCTTCACAAATTTGACCTGCGGGACAGTGTTCGCTAGTCCAGAAGAAAATGGTTCCTTGACCTTCTTCCTATTTCGACCAATGGTGGGGCTACTCAAAGCCTTAGTACCAACCGCTTCACATTTGTAAGTTGGCGTAGAATCGGGCTTCGAGGCAGAGCCCTTCGCACGTATATCAACCTTATCGATGACAGTTTGTGTCGGGACACCCCGACAGCCTTTTCCATTGCCTTCTGACTCGGACTAGGCATCGGATAAGAAGTCAGCTACTACTTTTCTCGAATCAGAGGTCTCCATAGAGATCTTTAATCGAGCTGTTTGTTTCGTGAGGGAGATCTTCTCCATCTCGAGCTCACGATGCAGAGCGTGCGGGTAAGTTCTTTTGAACTTCCTTACGAATCTAGTCCTACGAATTTGCGAAGATACGATACGTCACGTTTGTAGTGCTTCGCATCGGATACTTTTCGGGCAGTTCCGAACTTTGAATCGTTGTCCGTTGCTGGGGTCTCAAAAGATTCTCCATCGTCGGACATCGAATCGGTCGCGGTCTGCCTTAGGAGCTTAATGTTGGCATGTACCGACACAAGACCTGTTGGAATCAGACTTGCACTCGGTCGTTCAACAGGATCTGGTGTCCAGCTCATCATCAATCAGGATTAGATTTAGTACCAGTAGTCTTAGACCATCTGTTGGCCGACACTATTTTTCTCCGGATTTCAAAACTGATGTAATTAGTTTTATTTATGCCGGTACCAAGTTTGATGTTAAAAATGTCACACGATAAAATTGTCACCTTATCTGAAACCTCATTCTTAATTAAAGGGCTCCGAGAGGTCCTTTCAAACTTTAACTCCTGACCCAGTTAAAGTTATCCTGCACAGCCATATTAATTTTGCAGGAATTCCGAACGTTGACATGGATTTAAACATTGAATTTACTAATTTACTATTCTTAATTAATTTTTCGACCAAAATGTTTATTTTTCCGTGAATTTCGAATGCTCACGTCTGAACGGTTGGATTCCAGCACCCAATTCGTGTACAAAGTCGATAAGTCATAAATCGATCTACAAATCCCTAATGTGTTTTTCTTTTATTTATCGATTGAATGTTTTTCTCTCTCCCTACGGTGTTTATGTGGGTGGTTGTTCTCTTTATTGTTAAACAAAATCAAAAAATTCAATTAAATCAATTAAAGATAACAAAAATTCTAAACGTGTAAAGTTCAAATAAATCGTATTGAAAACGAAACCAGCATAAAACGAAGAACATTTTCATATTTCTCGACAATTGACTGATAAGACACAGCTGATTGTGTTGATTTTGTTGTTGGTGCAAATAGTGGTGGTTGCTGTTGTGAGAGAGAGTTCAAGAGTACAGTACAAACAGCAGCGGCAGTAGGTTAGACGTGTCAATCAAAGCCGGTGTGCAAAGGAAGAAAAAAGAACACGACATTATTTAGCCCACAACTAAAATTGGAACAATTATCTAAGCAAAAACCAAAACTCTACAATGGAAGTCATTAAGAAAGGTGCCTTATTCCTCATGTCCGAGGAATGTTTCGATAATTATTTTGAGGAGCATAACTATTTTGATGGTAAGTACACAAAAGTCTTCAATAAAATCCAATCTATATAATTTTCCCATTTTCCCCTGATTACAGTACCCTGTTTTAAGGCATTGCTGAGTAAAGGCCTTGGTTTGGCCATCATTGCCGGTTCCCTGCTAGTCAAAGTACCTCAGGTGTTAAAGATTTTCAACAACAAATCTGGCGAAGGTATCAATTTGTTCTCTGTCCTCTTGGATTTGACCGCCATCACTGTGCATATGTCCTATAGTTATGTAAGCGGATTCCCCTTCAGCTCCTGGGGTGATAACACCTTCTTGGCTTTCCAAACGGCCGCAATTGCTGCTATGGTCTTGTTCTATGGTGGTGCCAAAGCCAAATCATTGTTGTTCTCCGTCGTTTATGCTCTACTCGTGTACGTCCTCTGCTCTGGCCTGCTGCCATTCAAAATTTTGGTTACCATTCAAAGTCTTAACATCCCCATCCTGTTGACCGGCAAACTATCGCAAGCTGTTACAAATTATAAAAATGGTTCCACCGGGCAATTGTCCGCCGCCACCGCATTCCTATTGTTTGCCGGTTCATTGGCTCGCATCTTTACCTCAATTCAGGAGACTGGTGATAATATGATGATCCTCACATTCTGTGCTTCATCCTTTGCCAATGGTGTTATTGTTGCCCAAATGTTATACTACTGGAATAAGAGTGGCGCCGTTAAGGGTGCTGCTCCAAAGAAGGCTGCTGGTAAAGCTGCATCAGCTAAAAAGTCAAAGAGCAAGAAAGTCGATTAAAGGTTGTTTTGTGGGAGATTACAAAAACAACAATTAGTAATGTATATTTATTTAAAATGTTTTAAAGATAAACATAACGTTTGTGTTTATGTGTGTGCAAAATGACAGATTTTTTTATAAAAAATTAGAAGAATAACGTAATAAAAAAGTTTATTTTAGTGGGATTTTAAATACAATTTTTTTATTAATATTCGAGAACTCTTCTAATGGCGGCCAAGGTACCGGCGAAATTAGTCGACTTCAATTAAAGGGTTTTTTTGGGACTTATCGTTATAAACGGTTTAGACTGTATATGTATATAAAACTATGGGTAAATTTACTGAACCCGTCACCCTAAAATTACGGTAAAAATATTATTATGAAGTGTCCCAATGTTGACAAATCGTTCATAACTACATACTTTAAAAAATAGTATTTTTCTGTGCTGAACGAGTTTGGTGTCCAACAAACAAAAATCACCAAATTTATGACCTAACAAGCGTTATCATGAAAACTGATAGATAACGCTATTATCAAATATATTTATTAATTAATTATGTGTGTAATATTTATTTCATTACTCACAGTTCCAAGTTCCTAACCCACATCTAGTTGTCATGTTGTTGCTAGATTATTCTTTGGTCAACATAGGTTGACAGTTTTCGTCTGGTCTTCAAGTAGTCAATTTCTGATGGCTAAAAAATGAATGGCGTTATTTTTAGTATTGATAAAAAATAAACAAAATAGAACAGGAAATAAGAAAATGGCACGTATTCCTAGTTTAACACATTTCCACTGCAGTTCTTTGTAGAAAGAAGTACTATGATATCTTTCATCTTCGATCAATAGTCATCAACGTATTCTGATGATTCTTCACATTGAACTATACCCAATGCGTCATTTTGGAATTTAGCAAATAAAAAGTTTCCATTTGTGTTACCGACAGATTTATACCCCCAGCCTATGGTTTGCGTAGGTCAATGGAACTACTACACACTGGTTTATTATTCGCTATATATAAATATTAAATAGTTGACCATCTGTGGAGTGGGACCAAGATAGCTTGCTCTAGATAAATATATGTTTGACTGATTGTGGGGAATGTACCAGAGGGAGTGGAACGATCGATCCATCTTCGGATATTATATAGGTTTGGTAAAAATCAAATCAGGTATTCTGCTCGTTTGGTATTGAATTAACAAATTGGATATAGAAATAACGAATTTTAACACTTTATGAAGTGCAATGTTTGGATCAAATCAAACATTCCATTCGCTTGATATTGGATTAAGATTTTGAATCTTTGTAAGCAGGAACCAGAAGGAGTGGACTTATTGGTCCCATCTTTAGACATGATCTAGGTTTGGAAAAATTATTACGATTTGTAAAGTTTAGCTCAAATCGGACAGTCCATTCGTTTGATATTTTATTAACAATGTTTCAAAATATTTTGCACTTTGAGGGGGAGGTATCGGAAGGAAAGAATCGATGGCTCCCACTGTGGACTTAATCTAGGATTGGTAAAAACATTACGATGTGTAGAGTTGGGATCAAATCGGACATACCATTCGTTTAATATTGGATTGAATATGTTGACCCTTTTTGGGGGAGGTACTAAAAGGAATGCGCCGATAAATCTCACCTTGTGTGTGATTACTTTTCCAGTAACATTTACTCAGTGAGTTCTATTTTTGAGAGTAAGCCATTTTTATTCTCTTTACTGAGAAAAGTAAACAGATTTTGTCTGATGAGCTCAATAGAGTACGGTCACAGTTATCCGATCTACAAATTGAGCGAGATATTGCACTAACTTGGCTAGCATTACCTAGAAAATCTCGATTTATAATCATATAGGATACACTAACGAGTCTAAAATACGAGGTTCACCATGTTCCTATTTTTTTAGACTCAGATCCTATTTTGATGCTTGGAATTAGTCAAATTTTCAGTGTCTGGAAATTACGGATTACGTCCAAAGTAGCATGGGATGTACTAAAAACAAAGGTTGCAAGGAACAATATCGATTGCCGTACACTATTTATTTGTCCTTTCCTATGGAGTTCTTGCATGAGTAAAGTGCTATTAGAAACATTTTATTGCGATCTACCACCATTCTTTTCCACGTTAATTTGTGGTTAAGGATTTAACTTCTAATGATATTTCCAAGGTCACTCCATTTAAGGTAGAAAGGACAAAAATTGCGATCATACGTTTCATAGTGAAGAGTACAATTTCTGATTCGTAGAATTGACCCCAAGACCATTACCTATGTTCCACTTTGCCAGAGTAGCTAAAGATCCTGCGTTATGTCGGATATTATCTGCAAATATGTGCAACAGATCAAGAGGACTACATCATCACATATAAACTTTAGGTTTTTATCACCTTGAGGTGTCCCTCTGTTAACAGATTTTCGCACGGAACTCTCTTCAATACAATGATTCAAAATTCCATCAATCGATTATATTACATTTGGGGTGACACCTGTACATTCGAGAGCTGAATGGATGAATTCAAGCTTCACATTTTTAAGTCTCCTTGAAACTAGAATTATTAATTCTCATCTCAACGTGTTCACCTCATGTAGGGCAGTATCTACTGATTTGCTTTTAATATAGGTATGTTGTAATTCAATGATCTTGTCTAGATCGAAAGTGTTTCTAATTTCAAGATCGGTATATAGTTATAAAATTTGCGAATGCAAGTTGCTTAGTTCTTGAGGGTAGCTGAGTTTTTACCCAGGGTATGTGACTGGACAAGAAGTCTTTTGGCATCTCAGAAGAGTTCCCGTAACTTTGCACACTGCTTTTTCAACGTTCTCAGTCATTTTGAGGTCATATTAAACAACGGGCAAAGATGCTGTTTTTTTGCTTATCGCTGTTCGTCTTCCTAGGATTCCTGTAATGTTTCTACTTTACTCGAAAAGTAGGAATCTGGAAGAATATTATCTTATGATCCGATAAATCTGTATACTTCAAAAGTTTGAAGTTGCATTTTCAATATTACCTGGCCCGAGAGTTGTCCATTATCGATAACGTTATATTAACGATCCGAAAAAAAATCATTTATGCGATTCCCTCCAATTATTGACCACAGAGGCGACCATACTTATGTGGGAAGAAATCAATCTTCCCAGTTCGTCTTCCTAGGATTTCATTAAGAATTCTGCTTAAAAAAAACATTTTTGCGATTCCCTCCAGTTGTTGAACTCAGAGTCGAAAATATTCGTTATGGTAATGTCAATGACTTCTTCCCAGTTTGTCTTCCTAGGACTCATATACTTATCTAAAAGTAGGAGTTTGGAAGAATATTATCCTAGGTGAGATAAGCTTCAACGTTTCTCCAAAATTACGAATCTGGAAGAATATCGTCCTATGATTAGAAAATACATAATTTAGCGTTCTCAATAGTTCCTATCCCGAGAATCGTCCAAAATTGATAGATTTATGTCAATAGTTTCTTCCCTGTTCGACTTCATAGGATTCCAATAAATCTTCTGCTTTACTCGAAAAGTAGGAATCTGGAAGAACATCATCCCATGATCCGAATAAAGCTTTGTTATACCCTCACCATGAGCTGGAGTGTACATTAAATTTGTCATTCCATTTGCGAAACCTCGGTTCTCTTTCCTATGGTTCTCTTGTCTGGTGGCACTGCCTGCGCCACAACAAGTCAACATCCAGCAAATTAGGCAAGGCACAAAGAGCCGCCTCGGTTCTAATAACTGGAGCAGCGAGAAGCACCTCACAAGCAGCTCTGAACGTAATGCTGAGCTGAAGGCCTCTGGGTCTCAGCATTAAGTGTCAGGCAGCGCTTAGTGTTCTAAGACTGCAAGAACAAAATCTATAACGAAATTGCACATACGGGCATGAATGTATCCTGAACGAATTAGGCATGACATTGGACAAACGTGTAAAACTAAGGGACTATATATCACCAGTCCTGAGAATTGGCGATGTAGAAGTCGTTACCTAGTAGAGACGACTGAAACGTAGCAACCCTCCTCTACACGGTCTGGCTTCCTATACTGACGGATCCAAGTTGGAAGAAAGTACGAGGGCAGGCGTCTACTGTAAAAGGTTAGACTTGAGCTTACATACAAACTGGATAGCGACTGTAGTGTTTTCCAAACCGAAATCTTCGCGATCTGGAAGGCAGTGGAATTTATAAAAAGTCTGGATGCAGAGATCGTTGAACCGGTGACTATCTTTGTGGATAGTCAGGGGGGGCATAAAAACCATAAAATCCTGTAACATCATATCTGAGTGTAGTGCAGTTTTGGAAACACTTACTTACAGCTATCGGCTGTGTTGGGTACCAGGTCACTGTCACATCACAGGTAATGAAAAAGCTGACGAATTAGCTAAACGCGGATCTCAATCTAAAGATCTAGCAATCGAGGTCTCAATCAAACCACCCATCAGTCACCTTTTTCGGAACTTTGAAGCTTTCGTCAACGAACGAGCCAATGAACTCTGGCACAACGAACCTAGGTGCAATGTGTCAAGATCTATCTGGCCGACTCTGTCAACCAAGAGAACAAACTCGCTGTTGAACCTGTGTGAAGCTGAAATCGGAGTAATGACAGGAGTCATTACTGGTCGTTGCAATATCAGGGCCTTTACCAGTAAGTGGCACTCTGTGTTGACGATGAGACGGAGACAATTGAGCATATCCTGTGTTGCTGTCCACTCCTGTCCTACAGACGACACAGACTGGTGGATGCTCACTTTCCACCGTGTGTAAATTTCTATTCAACTATGGAACCTGCTTTAATCTACTGCATCATTAGAAACCCTAAGTGGTTGGAAAAGTGCAACCTTGGTACGTAATATATCTTCTGTCCGAACTTCTACTTACCTACCTACTCATACTTCCTTCTTTTACAGCTTATTAATTTGTCTTATTTCTTCTATCCCTTTTCTTCTCCCCTACAGATCTCTCCATATCTTTTATGGATGATCACAATGGACCAGTTGGTCTCAGAGTGCCACATTAGTGACTGCACATCCCTAAACCAAACCTTATTGATTAGAATAAAATTCAATGTCGATTTACGGCGCCTATCAGTCTGTTCAAATCACGATAGAGATAGCAATATTTAAGAAAATGCTCCGCAAACTTTGCACACACATTGCTAGTACTCCTAGGATGTTTGGTATTGCAAATGGGATATATCGGTTCATGTTATGGTGTAGCCCCCATATTCGTACCAAAAACTGTAAGTATTGACGGGGTAATTATAAAACGGTACGCCTAATATTCAGTATTATGGACAAGTTTTTTTTTTAAATTTCACTACCAAAAACTGATTAATAGTTACCAAATTTTCAGCGTAGCCCAATTTAATGGTAACGCCCAATATTCGGTACTTTGTTTCCTAGGAGTCCCCAATAATTTTAGATATTCTAAATGTCCACCTCATAGTGGAATGTATAAAAGGATCGGCCGGGCCGAACTTAACATAGTTTTTCTTGTTTGCGTTACCAATAGTTCTTGGCTCCAGAGTCGTCTAAATTCGTAAAAGGTTATTTCAATGGCTTCACCTCTTAACCTATTTTGGAA
>NW_026879754.1:0-28554 GCF_032173495.1 Musca vetustissima | reverse complement strand
AAAAATGGGGTGTATAACCAATATATCGATAAGGCACATATATACCATCATTACCCATAAGGCTGAGTGTATGAAAATATTTGACTAAACAATTATGTTTCAACTGCAGTCTACATTGTCCATTTATTTTACTCATTTGACTTTTATTGAACTCTTGAATCTGAATCCTGTTCCGGTACACTATGTTTCCGTTTACAATAGCATGTTGCTTTTAAAAATCGATTTATTTGAAATATTAAAGAATTTAACCTAATCATGTAACTATCAATTTTTTAATAAAGATAATAAATATATATATATAAAAGTTCATCTGAAGATATACACAAAGTGTGGGTCATAACTTGTGACATACACATATAAATGCACACACTTACAAAACAGCCAGCCCACGGACATATTCCAATACAACACACACTCTCCAAGTATCAATGTGTAAAACTCTTTAACTTTTAGTTTGCTTGTTACTCTCCATATTGTCTTAACCAAATACGAGTGTTTAGTACACACATACATTACATTGGAGTGTGTAGTGTTTGTATGTATGTATGTGTGTTTTTCCTGTTTTGTATATAATTTTTATTTGCTAACTTTTGCTTTATTCTTGTTCAAAGTTGACTTTCAGAGAATCCTAAGGATATCGCCCTTTGCTATGTTTTACGTTTGCCATGACATGTAGGGCCATGGTGTTAGTGTGTGTGTGTTTTTTTTCTTTGAATGCCAAATTTTTTTATAGAAGCATATCTGTTTGTGTGTATTTTCATACATATGTAAATACCGGTGAATATAGGTGGATGAATGTTTATTTTGTTTCATACATGTGTGTTTGTACAATGTTTTGTTTAAATTATTGTGTTAGTATGTATTTACATTGTGTTGTATTAACCTGTATGTGTGTGTGTGTGCAAGTGTATTGCTACTACTACGACTACATCAACAATATTTGTACATATGATGTTATTTTTTCGGTTTCTTTTACATTTTAGTTAGTGAAGATTTTTTTTACGCAGATATGTGTGGGTGTTTTTTACTACATACTACACCACACAGGATATAAGTGCGTGTGTATATATCGGATATGTTTACAGAACCCATACACAAAATATTACACATACTCGTATCTATGTTTGACATCACACACACACACATATGTGTATGGATAAGTCACAAAATTGTTTAGCATATGTTGAGGCTATACGACAGCCTTTGACATTTTCTGTTATTTTTAATGTAAACAATTTAAATACACACAGCATAACTTAAGGCAGCATAAACATGCTAAATAAACACATACACACATACATACGCAAGTACACACCTATAATAAATATCCATACATGCTTATATGCAGCAGAAGTAGTCTTTCACATATGAACAAAGGCACATCGAACAAAGTACTGGCCGGAGGATAAACAACATCTGGCTGTTTTTGGTTAGTTAAAATAATAGAACAACATTTTTTGAAGGCTGTGACACTAAAGTTTGTGTTGCGACTTTTTGACTATTCGGGGGTGAGAAGGAATTTTTAATTAATAACAAATGAAAGACAATTTTTTAAAGCACACATTTTGGCTGTAGAGGTCATGTACACAAAATGTAGGCATTTTTTCATATCCTTCAAAGGAATGTGAAAGAGGTGTGTTTTTTGCTTAAGTTTTTTTGGCATATTGTAGACATCTTTTTCAATAAAGTTTTAGGTAAGTTTAACAGAAGTATTACAGGGTCAACGTTGAGATTTAAACAGACCGTTTAAGATTTAGAATGATGTTGAATTAAAAACTTTGGTACATAGTTTAAAGCTGCCCTGTATGTCAGCTGTAATGACCTCTTGGGTCAAAGGCCATAATTGGTTGCTACCTTACAAAATCGAACTCATGGTCCGGGGCCGAGGCCGGAAATTCCTATTGGGGATGAAAGACCTTGGTGAGTATATGAAAAACCCAGATGAACAAATATATCGCCATAGGTTAAAGTTCGGATCATTTTTGATGACGAACATATTTTTTTGCATGTCCCTGGATTTACTCCTGTCCGTCTCTATGTATGTCTAATAATATTTCCTATTTTAAGATTTTTGGCACGTTTTTCAAACATATTTGTTGCCGTTTGATATTTTAAATTCCAATAAAAACTTCCTGCACAAAATCGATTTTGATCCATTTTTTAGGAGCACCATTTAACGGTACTCCAATCTTCGGTATATTAGTTTTAAATAGAAAAATTTCTCTACCCAAGTTTCCGGGTAGCCAATTTTTTAGGAGTACCATTTAACGGTACTCCAATCTTCGGTATATTAGTTTTAAATAGAAAATTCTTTCTACCCAAGTTTCCGGGTAGCCCCTGTATAATGGTACCTCCTATCTTTCGGTATTTTAGGGGACTTCATTCAAATTGCTTCTTATATGATTTTTCAGGTTCTCATGGGTTGTAAAGTGTTTCTACCAAAAATTACCAATATCGGTTTATGCTTTAGTATAGCTTTCATATAACGTTTCCGACCAATTTCCGTTTTTTTTTTTGGTTGTTTTATACCCTATTTCCACCTATGTGGCTGTAGTTTGGTATAAAGGATTTTTGAAGGCTGACATATATAAATACTACAAATGAAGCGACCGGGCCGAACTTTGGATACCCTCCACCATAGGTATACTGATAGGTACTTGAAATGGAAATATAGGGAACATACCAAAAAAGTGGATCTATAACGACATTTCTACAAACTGATTATGTAAACATGAAGGAAGGTGTTATTCCTAATTGAGGACTGATATAGCACTATTTCGAAACTAACATTTTTGCATCAAAATACATTTCTTTACGATAAATATTAAAACTGTATCATGATTTGGGGGTTAGGCCTAAATGCGGGATATAGTTCATTATCGTTGCAGTTTTTTATCTCCATATTCTCCGCAGATGAAATGATTACAGAGCTTTAGAACCAAACCCAAAACGCGAAGCAAGTCAAATAACTATTTTAATATAAACCAGTAAGGAAAGTAGTTAAGTCGGACGGGGCCGACTATATGATACCCTTTACCCCTTTGGCTATTTTTAAGAGATGCATCCTAACAGACATTGCATTTTTGGAGGACCATTGACATGAAATTCGGCTAAGTTAAATATGTGATCTGTGTCTATATGTGAACCGACTTAACCCAACGATCAATAACCCGGTATATTTGTACCAACACGGTATTTAGGGTATATTAAGTTAGTTTTTCCTGATTGCAATTCATCTAAATAATTATTTCCGACCCTATAAAGTATATATATTCTTGATTAGCGTAAAATTCTATGACAATTTTTGCAGGTACGAATTGAGATAGACCCCCAAAATTTAGCATAAGGTTGTCTCCTGTCTGCAGGACCGTTATATGGGGGATACCCGAAAAAGTGGTGACCCCCATATAGCGGTACCCCCAATTTTCGGTATTTGGGGTTCTTGAGCAATATTTGTATCTGAACCAATTACAAAATACAAAACGAAATATTATAGGCTCACTTTAATGCATTAGCTTAACACGCTAGGCTATACTAACTTTAGAACGTTGAGCAAAATTTTTTGTCAATGGGATAAAAATGTCGATTTTTGGTGCACCACTCACTTAAAATCGGACGAAACTATATATGGGAGCTATATAAATCTCAACAAATTACATCCAAACTTACCAAACCCATTTCGATACGTTGCGCGTAATGTTGTGCCAAAATTTCATACCCAAATTTGACTCTTTGGTGCACCATTTGCTAAAAATCGGACGAAAATATATATGGAAGCTATATCTAAATTTGAACCGATTTTTCCCAATTTCAATGGGGTTCGTCCCTGGGCCAAATAAATGATATGTGCCAAATTTCATCTCATTCGGATAATATATACGACCTGATTATATGCATATTCTCAAAAGGAACCATGGATCTATCTCGTTTTCTTTTGACTGTTACAAACATATGCACAAAGCCATAATACCCTGTACCACAGTGTGGTAAAGGGTAAAAAGGGGGTTATATGGGGTCTACCTCAAAAAGGCGGCGAATATTAATATTTTTTTAGGGAGATTTGTTACCATATACGACTACAAAATTTCAAATTACAGCGAATTCGGTTGAAAACTTGCTGAAGAACCCCAAAATACCGAAAATTGGAGGATACCTTATATGGGGATACCTAAAAATTGGTCGGTACCCTAATATGTGAGCTATACCTAAACGTGGACCGATATATCCCATCTTCGGCAGTTCAAGTTGCCAGCAGACAAAAGATGACAAAATTTTGGCGACCTATCTCAATTCGTTTAGAGGCTAGAGTAATTACAACAGGCAGACGGACATGGCAAAATCGTCATAGAATTTTACGCTGATCAAGAATATATATACTTTATATATTTTTCAAAGTTTTCATGTAGCCTCCATATAAGAGTCCCACATTATTTTCTGAGTTATATTTAACTAGCAGCAGTTTTCCAATGGGTTTTTGGAAATATGTTCCCACGTTTGCATATCCACCACATAAAGGCTTTAGAAGATATAAAATAATGAAGCAATGTTTGTCCGATTCAGATCAAGTTTTTTACAGCGTATCAGATTAAGCCTGGAATTCCGAGTATAAAGTTCTGCGAAAATAACCTATAACCAGGTCTGGATATATTTAAAATATATTTCTTAATGTATATCACCTGGCGTGGATTCAAAGTCTTTCAAAGGCGTGAATTAAAAAAAAATGTTTTATGCCTACCACCAGGCGATGATCCAAGGCCTATCAGAGGCGTGAATTTTTTTAATAAAATAATAATTTTAATGTCTATAGCCAGACTTGGATTTTTTATAAAATATTTTTTTGATGTCTATCACGTAGTTGGGCAATTATGTGGGGGGAATTTTTGACCCCAGCATTAAGGTCCAATGGGGGCACCACACTGTGGTACAGAGTATTATGGAAACGAGATAGACACATGGTTCTTTTGCAGAATATGCATAGAATCACTTTCTGGGTCCGTCCACGTTAAATTGAAAACAAAGTACAGTTCGCATTTATGATCCGAATTGGATGAAATTTGGCAAAGGTCTTTTTTCGGTTCAGATTTAGATATAGCTCACATATATAATTTCGTCCGATTTGATTTAATGTTATACCAAACTTCCAATGTTTATGCGATTGCATAGCGTACTGAAATTAATACAGACAGACATATGCTAAGATTCGTTGAAATCGGTTTAGATTTAGATATAGCTCCCATGTACATATTCCTACATTTTTTGCGATTTGCACGAAATTGAGCATAGGGTATTAAATTGAGTTTAGAATGATGTGTGCTAAGTTTCGTTGAAATCGGTTCAGATTTAGGTATAGCTCCCATATATGTTCGTCCGATTTTAGGATGCACCAAGATCCATTCGTTTGTCCGATTGACATGAAATTTTGCACAACGTACAGGTTGTATAGCCTAATGTTTGTCAAGGTTTGTTGAAATCGATATAGCTAATATGTATATTTTCGTACGATTTTAAGTTAATGGTACTTGGTTACTTATTGGTTTTGTCCTGATAGACCACTAGAGGAGTATTGTATTGTTGTTATTTGTCCCATTTCCGCCTTAGCATATTTTCCATGAGGAAAATTTTCATTTCCTCCATCATCCCACCCATTTTGTATACCAATTCATTAGTGCAATAATTATGCACAAATAACGTGATAAATTCTATTGGCACAAAATGAAATTATACACAATAAAATAATGCAATAAATCTTTAGAGGTTAAACCATTAAATTGATATATTTACATGATCCGCCCATTCTTTCCCACCCATCTTCAGATTTTCATGCGCCTCCTCCTACTCATTTAAACACTTCATCCATTAAAAAAAGAAAACACTGACAATGGATATCGTTGAAATATTATTTATATATGTGGTTTCTTCAATATAAAAAATAAACTCAAAATTTACTAATAGGCATCAACTAGCAGCTAGCAAATCTATTTTAACCACAACAGATCATTTTCCCTTGAAATCGAATAAAGACATCATCATCAAACGAATAATAGGCACCATCATAGCAACAAAAACAACAACAACACCAACGACCACTCTTTAGAATAAGCCATAAAAACATTGTTGGCATCATTATAACGGAAAGACAGGCATCTGGTAAAGTTCTTAAAGGGACTCACTTCGTATCAAAATACAAAAAAAAACAAAAAAAAAAAAAATCTAGTGGCAAAGTTCCATATTATGGTGGAATTGAAGAATTTATTTGTGATCTGCGTGCAGAAGCAGCCACAAAGACAAAGAAATATAATAACAACAACAGCAAAAACAACAACAAAGTTAAGAAAATGCGTTTCTGAAATAAAACCACTTGAAGTTCTTTCTGCATTTCACATCAAAAGAAAAGATCTGATTTCATCGACTGTCCATCCCCCCAATGCAACTACTACTCCCACCATCAGCCTGCCTCCACCCATCCCATCCAATCCCATCGACATCGTCCACACTCATTTATCCATATTTTCATTCACAATGTGCTGAAGGAAATATTGCATCGTTAGCATCAAACTGAACGCAAAGATCTTTTTTGGAAGATATTTCTTTTATCACGGAGACTTCTTCGGTTGCTGCTGTTGTTCTTTTCGTTTATTTCGGTTGAGTGGCATCTTTGCCCTCTCTTTGATTTGAATGAAACAAAAAATAACAACAACAAAAAAGAAATCACATTTAAATTTAGCAATGAGCCAAGTTGCAGAATAAATTAATGGAATTGTAATCTTTGTGGCAGAAGATTGAGGAAATCGTTTCTAATGTAAACAGACAAATTGTGTGTGGGACATACATAAAAGCAAAGGGAAGAATGAAGACAGCCAGCCTATTGTGCAATATGGGAAATGGATTTTTCGTAAGAGTGTTATGTGTTTTGATAATTAGCACGTATTCTGGAATATAGTAAAGAGTATTTCTTGGGACTTTATGATGATCGATGTTATAAAGTTAGGGATGTCAATTTTATTTGTATATATTTTACACTTCATGGCCGGGATAGAATTTGAAAATTGTTGTAATATACACAGGGAAAATGGCCATTCTAATGACCTACCTCAAATACTTTACAAACAGACAGCAATAACAATTTACATAGTAATTTTCACTAGAAGTTCCTAGAACCTGAATGACACCATACAATCACTTTGTGACTAAATTCAACAAATGGAGCTCCATCGAAATTTTTTTGCAAATAATTTTTTAAGCCTTAGAACCTAAAATCACAAATTACAGCAATTTCGATCAAAATGCCGAAAATGTGACAAAATGTTTATAGTGGTAATGCCAGTTACAGCCATATCTGGTTTATATGTGTGACAATATCATGGTTAATGATTTGCTAGTTGGTTGTTTAAACATTTACAAAATTAAATACCAATTTTCAGATGGTATGGTCCCAAAACTAGACTGGGGACAAAAATTGATCGGTATTGACTGTTCCCTGAGGACAAGTATTTTCTATGTCAATAACCTGGAATCCCAAATTACAAAATACCGATAATTGGACTGGACCTTTATTTGGAGGCTATGTCGAAACATGGACTTATATATAATATAATTTTATATAATTTGCAAGCCTTTGAAAACCCCAAAAAGCCAGGTTACATCCTTAAACCAGTAAGGAAAGTAGTAAAGTCGGACGGGGCCGACTATATGATACCCTTCACCACTTTGGGTATATTCAACAGATGAATCCTAACAGGCGTTGAAGAACCATAAGCACGAAAATGTCATTCTGCAAACTATACTAAATTTTTCATTTGGTGAGATATAGAGTTGCTATATACATATATATATATAACGTGAAGCGATTGTCAGAGATTAACTAATATAAACTACAGTTCATTGTACCAAATTGTGTGGCATTCAGACAAACTTTGGGTATTTAGTGCACAATTTATATACACTCGGAAGAAAAAATATATATAGGAGCTATATCTAAATCTGAACCGATTTTCACGACACCTAACACACATCATTCTAGACCTAATTCATTACGCTATACAAAATTCGTGCAAATCGAAAGATATATTGGGATTTTGGCACACCATTTACATGAAATCGGACGAAATTATATATGGGAGCTATATCAAAATCTGGACCGATTTTTAGGAAACCTAACACACATAATTCTAGACCCAATTCAGTACACTATACCAAATTTCGTACAAATCGAAAGATATATAGGGTATTTGGTGGACCATTTACATTTAATCGGACGAATATATATATGGGAGGTATATCTAAATCTGGACCGATTTTCAGAAAACTTAACACATATCATTCTCGACCTAATTCATTATGCTATGCCAATTTTCGTGCAAATCGAAATATATATGGGGACTTTGGTACACCATTTTCAATAAATCGGACGAAAATATATATGGGAGCTATATCTAAATCTGGACCGATTTTCCGGAAACTTAACATACATCTTTCTAGACCTAATTCAGTCCGCTGTGCCAAATTCCGTGCAAATCTAAAGATATTTAAGCGCTTTTGTGCACCATTTAGCTTAAATCGGACGAAACTATATATGGGAGCTATATCTAAATCTAAACCGATTTTCTTGAAAATTAGCACACATTATTCTGGAACTAATTCAGTACGCAAAGCCAAATTTCGTGCAAATCGAAACTTATATAGGGACTTTGGTGCCCCATTTACCGTAATTCGGACGAAAATATATATGGGAGCTGCTTTTAATCTGAACCGATTTTTCCCAATTTCAATAGGGTTCGTCCTTGGGCCAAATAAGTGAGCTGTGCCAAATTTCATCCAAATCGGGTAATAAATGCGACCTGTACTTTGTTTACAATTTAACATGGACAGACAGACGGAAGGACGGACATGCATAAATCGACTCAGAAAATGATTCTTTGCGTATTCTCAAAAGGACATAATACCCTGTACCACAGTGTGGTGAAGGGTTTAAAAAGAGGCTAAAAGCCTCAAAACACCGAAAATTGAGAGGGTTTTTATATGTCCAAATATAGAACCATGCCTGCCTGCAAAACCCTCAATTGCATAATTAGAGCCTTTTCGGTGTAAACATTTGTATAAACCCCACAAAATAACATGTATATAATTTGATAAATTTCTTCGAAGATGTATGCCATCTTCCACAACTCGATATGGCAAATTAAAAAAAAATTAGAACGAGTTAAATTGCGTCTAAACCCTCAAACATGGGCCTATAATGATCATTTTCTATGCAGATGCATGGCAGCATCCAAAATCTCGAAAATTAAGGATAACAAATTTAAAATAACCAGTAACTTTATATGGAAGTCATACCCAAATGTGGACCGTTCCCGTATCTTTTCAAGAAGAATAAATTAAATTCGTGACAGTTTTTCGAATATGGCTCAGATTTTTTAACAAATATGATGAATTGTGGTTTCATCGGAAATATCAACTCTATTGAGGTCTATCTATAAATAGAATAATTTTCAAGGACGAATTCTATTGTGATTGCTGTGAAATGCTTCAGATTATATATAGCTCCCAAATATAGTCAAGAATGACTTGCGTTATGTTTTATTAAAATCGGTACAGAGTTTAATATAACTCCTATACATATATATATATATACATATATATATATATATATATATAACAGCGCAACACTGTTGCGGCAAATTGAATTAACACCACGGAAAAAATGACTTTTCGTTACGTTACAAAAATCAACTACAAAACAATTACAAAATTATAATACAATCATAAACATTTTAAGTTGAAATGGGGTTCCCTTAATACAAATTGTACGCCAAACATCCAAGTACAACGATTTTGCATAGATTTCACTATGACATGTGTCGGGATAGGATCATATCAGGGTTACATTCATATTTTCCATATTCATTGTTTTTTACGTCATTTCATCATGTAGCTCACTGCAAAAACTCTAATCTATCGTCCAATATCAATATTTGATACCCCTCTCTCATCACATTGAAGTTCTAACCTACCACTTATCTGATCATTTAACGAAGAAATTAATTAAGACCAATTATATATTTTGAGAAATCATTAAAAGTTCTTCTCACGACACGCACAACATTATTTCCTAATTAACCAATTTTGGTGTTACAAATTCGTTAACATAACAAAGAATCCACCCGTCTTTCATTTGATAAAAAAGTAATTCCTACAAAACAAAAAATCTGTGAAGTAAACGAAATATTTAAAGAGAATAACAAAAAATGTTGTTTTCAACATGCTTTTATGCACTTTGTGGCCAAATATAATTCCGCTTTTTGAAAAAGACCAAGACCACAAACAACATACCAATGCGTTTTTACGTTTCTTAACATTGTTGTTAATGTTGAACGTGATTGCTGTCGTTGTTGTTGCTGTTGTCGTTCTTCCACCTCCAGTGATATTCTGTTTTATTCTCTACTATAGTTTACGTCTTCACAACATTCTGTTGCCCTTTTCCGAAATTCTCAGAATTTTTCGTATACGTTTTGCATAAAAACAATCGACAACAACTTCTTGCAATAAACAGCCAGCAGCTAACCGACCAACCAACCACTCATACCGACCGAAAATGTTAAACAAAATCGAACAATCAATAACATCAAATCAAAGCCACAAAAGTTGATGGTAAAGCAACTGAAGCAGCAACAACAAGAAAAAGTTCAATAAATCTACAGAATCGCCATGAAACAACAACCACAACAGTAAAACGTTTTGTTTCAAACGAAAAATCACTTCAAACCAAACCAAAAATAAAACTGTCTGAAACTGAAATACACAATAACGTTGTGCAGGGGTTCCTTTCCAAAGGTGTGAAAAGATTCACAATTAAAGATGCATATTTTCTAAAGAAATTTGAAGGCGAAATGAAAATATTCACACACACACAAAACTGATTGGGGTGGGAATTTTAATTAAAGAAATGTATTCACATTCTCGGCAATAAAACAAAAGATTTGATGGCACTGACAATTCGATGATTTAAATGTGGTGAATGTAATTTATTGTTTGTAGATCAATACAATTTCTTTCATTCAATTACACTATGCAAAATCGAACTCATGATCTGGGGTAGGAAATTCATTTTGAAGATTGAAGAACCCAAAAGAACCATTATGCGTTTTTCGTCCTTATTTTATTTCACCATAAACTAAATGCCATAAGACGAATGTTATTGATATCCAATTATTCTACAATAATGTCGCTCATTTGATTTTAGAGGACCCTATCTAAAATCAAAGACTCGAAATCGATATTTTTATGTTTTCATCATCCATTTCCACTATTACCCGATTTCTGCTCAGAAAGCCTCATATATAAGTACACTAATAATGAAGTGTCGGATTCATCTGAAATTTTTGACCACAAAATTTGTAATTTTTTAAGAAAAAGTTAAGTTTGGAAGAGCCGAACTTTAGATACCCTCCACCATAGGTATACTGACAGATAGGGAACATACCAAAAAGTGTTCCTATACCGATAATTCTACAAACCGATTTATGTAAACTATTATGTACACCAAATATAAATTTCAGCAATTTTAAATGGGTTTATTTTTTCTAAAATCTGAAAACCTCAAAACACGGACTGATAACGCATGGTAGACTATAAAATCATCAAACTACCGCAATTTAGATTGCAAAGTTATATGGGGCTATACCAATATTGATTACATAGCGTAGGAATTAGCGAATATTTGGGGTTATCATTATATGAGGGCTATGCTTAATTTATGACCGATATTTGTAAATTTCGAACCCAATATTTTAGTTCTGTATCTCAATTCTTTCCTTCAGAAGGTATCATTATATAAGGTGACCGATATAATTCATTATCTTCAAATTCGAGTTTTTTATCACGATATCCTTAGACAACGGAATAATTACAACCGATAGCTAAATCGTCATAAAAATCCATAATTTGTAGGCTAAAACTGAATATTTCTAGTAACGACCATCCTCTATACGTCTATATGGGGACAACCCCAACACACGCAACAAATCATCTATTGTAATATAAAAATGGTGATATATGGGGATTACCCCTCAAAGGAGGCGAATATTAATAACTTTGGAGGGAGATTTGTTACCATATACGACTACAAAATACCAAATTACAACGAATTCGGTTGAAAACTGCGGTCAAAAACCCCAAAATACTGAAAATTGGAGGTACCCTTATATGGGCTTATATGGCTTATATGGACCTATATTTATAATTTTTAGTGGAGAGATTTGCTACCCAATAACAACTGAAAGTTCAAAATATAAGCCAATTCTGTTGAAAAACACGATAAAAACCCCAAACAATTCTGAAAATTGGGTCTACCGCTATATGGGGGCTATTAGAAAAAGTGGACCTTAATTTATAATTTTTAGTGCGGTAATGTGGTACCCAATAATAAACCAAAGTTCCAAATACCGAAAATTGGGGGGTACCCTTATATGGGAGCTATGCTGTAACATGGACCGATATAGCCAATTCGAACTTGCTTGCGGACAAAAGACGACTATATGCAAAGTGTTGGCGATCTATCTCAATTCGTTTGGAAGCTAGAGTGATTACAACAGACAGACGGACATGGCTGAATCGTCATAGAATTTTACGCTGATCAAGAATATATATATATATATATATATACTGTATAGGTTCGCAAATGATTATTTCGATGAGGCTATAAAAAGGCCATGCAATTTAACCTATCTAAGAGATAACATAAAACTATAAATATATACAATTGCGAGGGGATGTGAAACTATGCTCCGGAAGGAGCGGGTGCCGGACCGCTACTGGCTGTTGAGAAGATCTTCTGTGAAGAGCGTCCTCAAGCGGCTGCAGCGTACGAAATGTGACGTTCAGACCTTGCTGTCTCCTTAGCCTCATTTTCCGTCCTCCTCAATTGCCTATTGGCGATGATGGTCATCCTTTTAGTACAGGACAGCGAGCCGGCAGAGTGGCCTTCAGTGACACAGTTCACGCACTTCATCATAGTGCGTGATTTATCCGAAGTCGGTGCTTCTTTGTCTTTATCCGGGATGGGGCACAGGTTGCTTGCATATGGACCAGCACATTTCACACACTGTGGAGGCATTCCGCAGTTGGCAGCAATGTGACCAAAGCGCTGTTGCACTGAATTACTCCACGGCGGGCATCTTTTCTCACCTTCAAGCTGCTGTAGAACAGCCACTTGATGTCATAGACGCGGAAGATGTAAGTTTGCCTGTCAAACCGCACCAACCACTTATCCGCAGCAATATTGGCGATACTCCGGATATGAACCGGAAATCCAAGGCCTCTGAGCTGCTCCTTCAGCTCCTCTACGAAGTATGGGTATTGTGTTTATACCCACGTTGCTATGGGTATTGTGTCTATACCCACTTTGCTCCAGCAAGTCATTCACCTTGTCGAAATCCTCCAGATTCCGAACTCTCAGCGATGGTAAGGCTGAAGTCCCCGGAGTCGATGACAGACCTCAGCATCGCTGAAATCTCCTTCACTCCAACGTAGTAGGTGGGGATGGGCGGCACTGCCGTGCTGCTTCCAGCCGATGTCTTACTAACCGGAGCCGCCTTCTTCCCCATCCTTTCGTTACTGAAGCCTCAGGAGCAGGCTTCGATGCTACTTTCACTCATTTATTTGGCCCAAGGACGAACCCTATCGAAATTGGCAAAAATCGGTTCAGATTTAGATACAGCCTCATATGTATTTTCGTCCGATTTAAGGTAAATAGTGCACCAAAGTCCCTATATATCCTTAGATTTGCCTGAAATTTGGCAATGCGTACTGAATTGAGTCAAGAATGATGAGTGGTGAGTTTCGGGAAAATCGGTTCAGATTTAAATATATTTCCCATATATATTTGCGTCCGATGTTATGTATATGGTGCAGCAAAGTCCTTATATATCCATCGATTTGCACAAAACTTGACATAGCGTACTAAATTAAGTCTAGAACGATGTGTGTTAAATTTCATAAAAAATCGGTTCAGATTTAAATATAGCTCACATATATATTTTCGTCCGATTTAAGGTAAATGGGGCACTAAAGTCCCCATATATCTTCCGATTTGCACAAAATTTGGTATAGCGCACTGAATGAAGTCTAGAATTACACATGTTATATATTACACATGTTATATATTTGGGGATACCCATTTTCCATACCAAACATCCTAGGAGTAGTAGTAGTTATGTATTTGCAAAATTCAATAGTTGTGTCTTTAATATTGTGAGCTCAATCTCGACAGACAGACATGGCTACATTGACAATTTTATTCAGATACAAAAAAAAAGAACCTGACCTTACGGATTATAGCTATATATCTATAAATATTTATTTTTTCCAAAGGTCAGAAGGGGCCTCCTTCGAAAATTCGTGGAAATTCACAAGAGGTTTCAAACTAAGCTGGCTGCGTTCAAAGAATATGGAGACAGTTGCTAAGAAATATCCTTTCAAAAAAACATCAACGTAGGCCAACTTTTGGTATACCAACAATGTTTTTCCAACAAAATTATAGATATAGGTCTACTGTTTAATCTTCCATCGGAATTATGTGTAATCTGCAATTGTAGTTCTTTTTTTTGGTAATTGTTCTAATGGTTTTCAAAACTATAACAAAACATTTTAAATATCGCTTAATTATGGTCCCTAAATTAAATGACATTTGAAACAAGAACAACAACAAAACTTTGCACAGTTGGTGAAAAGTGAAAATTCACATTTCCTTTCGCTGTTTTGTTATGTTTTTTTCATATATTTGACATTCATAAAATATATGTAGCAACGATTCACAACATATGGCATAAATCTCATTAAAACCGACGCTTTCTATTACCCAAACTGCAAAAAAAAAAAAATTAAAATTAAAGCGGAACTACAAACTGTGGGACATGACATTTAGTTGAATAAATAAACAAACAACGGCGAATACCCAGGGATCGGTGGATGCATAGATGAGTGAATGTGGAAAAACGAGGAAAATCTCTACGTTTCGGGTAAACAAACATTGTTTTTGGTTTTGAAAATTTGTTCGTATTTAAACGACACTCTCTGTTTTTAAAACAAACACTATTTACATTCGACAAACAGCAAAACGATGATGACAAAATAGAATATGCAACACATTTTCAAAATTTTGCAGCCTCACTGTCGGAAAAGCCAACAACAAATGCCAGGGAGGAGCAAGGGGAGTACAGCAATGTATGTTATTGTTGTTATGGATCAACCATGAGAGAGTCTGGCAGCATGTCATGGCTTTGATGGAATGGAAATAAAGGCATCGATTTTTTGATTTTGGATAGAAGACATGCTGTCACCCATTTGCAGGGGATGCAGTGTGTCAATGAAGTTGTAGGGTTTATTTGTGGCGAATGTTGTGTGTTTTGTTGTCATTGTTGTTTTGCGGTATGTACTGTGTTCGGGGGCTTGTATTTGGATGACCTCACTCATTAGCTTCTGTCATTCAACATACATACATATATTCAAATCAACTAATTGTTTATTTAGTTTAAAATGTTTTTGTTTTTACTTTTGATGTTTTTTTGTTTTTCATCTTTTGCATTTGGCTGTTCCGCTCATTTCACTGAATAAACGCACGGAGGGGGTGATCCACTATAAAATGTTTCCTGATCGATGTTGCCACTTAGGTGGCACATGGTACTTTTGAGGGACTGATATAGGTCTAGCAGAGCTTAAGCGTGGATTTTGTAAAAAACATTTTTCATGGTCCATGGTGGATTCTTAACGATGTTTTTAAAGACAATTTTTTAAGGTTCATAAGTGTGGATTTTTACAGAATATTTTTCCAGGACTATACATTTGGAATTTTTAATGAATATTTTCTTAAGGAGTAAAATCGTAGGTTTTTAAAGCATGTTTTCTCAAGGACTATAGCCGGCAATTAAAAACCAGTAAGGAAAGTAGTAAAGTCGGAATGGGCCGACTATATGATACCCTTCACCACTTTGGGTATATTTTACATATGTATCCTAACAGACGACGCCTTTTGTTATAAATCTATATCTGAACCGATTTCAGGGAATCTTACCAGAGACTAATTTATATAACATCAGTACGTTGTGTCAATCGGCCTAGCTATGGATCTTTTCACGAAGCTTAGCAACATCTTTCTAGACTTAATTCAGTACCTTATACGAAAATTCGTGCAAATCGAAAGATATGTAGGGTCTTTGGTGCACCAATTACCTTAAATCGTATAAAATTGCATATGGGAGCTATATCTAAATCCGAACCAATTTTCACGAAACTTGGCAGACATCATTCTCGATCTTATTCATAACTCTGTGCCAAATTTCGTGCACATAAAAAGATTTCCAGGATTTTAGTGGACTATTTACCTAAAATCGGGCGAAGCTATACATGGAAGCTATATCTAAATCTGAACCGATTTTCACGAAACTTTGCACACATCATTCTAGACCTTATTTATTACGCTGTGCCAAATTTAATTTAGTACGCTGTGCCAAATTTTGTGCAAATCGAAAGATATATAGGGACTTTGGTACACAATTAACCATAAATCGGAGGAAGAAATATATAGGAGCTATATCTAAATCTGAACCGATTTTCACGAAACTTGCAAACATCATTCTAGACCTTATTTATTACGCTGTGCCAAATTTCATGCAAGTCAAAAGATTTCCAAGGACTTTAGTGGACTATTTACCTAAAATCGGGCGAAGCTATATATGTGAGCTATATCTAAATCTGAACCGATTTTCTCAAAACTTTTAACACATCATTCTGGACTTAATTCAGTACACTATGCGAAAATTCGTGCAAATCAAAAGATTTCCAGGGACTTTAGTGGACTATTTACCTAAAATCGGATGGAGCTATATATGGGAGCTATATCTAAATCTGAACCGATTTTCACGAAACTTTGCACATATCATTCTAAGCTTAATTTAGTACGTTGTTCCAAATTTCGTACAAATCGAAAGATATATAGGGACTTTGGTGCACCATTTACCTTTTATGGGAGCTATATCTAAATCTGAACCGATTTTTCCCAATTTCAATAGGGTTCGTCCTTGGACCAAACAAGTGAGCTGTGCCAACTTTCATCCAATTCGGATTATAAATGCGACCTCTACATTGTTTACAATTTAACATGGACAGACAGACTGACGGATATGCATAAATCGACTCAGAAAGTGATCTCATTTCTTTTTGCCTGTTCCAAACATATGTACAAAGACATAATACCCTGTACCACAGTGTGGTGAAGGGTATAAAAATATTCAAGGATTGGTTACCGACTTAACTGGCTAATGACAGAACAGCTGTTCCATAAGCGTAGCTTTAAAAGATTTTCAAGCGTGTCGGTCTTGTATCGACGTCAAAGAATATATGGTATAGCTCATGGTTCATTCGACGGCGATATTCACTGTCGACGTGATCGACGTCGCCGAGATCGGCCAATAGATCTACCGGACAGTTTTTCTTTAGATTTACTTACTCAGACCATAGTAGCATCTGCTGCCCAACACTATTCTCTTCCGGATTCAAAGCTGGTGTTATTACCTTGTGCCACTCAAAGTTATCCTGCATAGCCGTATTTATTTTATTGTTCTTTTATATTATTATCGGGAAAATGAGTGCTTTCGTCAAACAGGTGGGTAGCGGTAAGCGAAGTAGGCTTCTGCTATCTGTTGTGTTTCCGTGTTCTACATTAAGACGGGTGCTAACCTTGGCTGCCACATGGAAATGGACCGAATAGATATTCGCTCTTCGTATCGATCGAACGTCTAAAACATTGGATAAGTGCCTTTCGCCTATCACAACATGATCGATTAGATTTTTGGTCTGGAGAAATCCAGCTGACCTCGTGCATATCGAGATGTTTGATGTTTGTTCGAGATTTTTTTCCCTTCCGATTTTTGCATTAAAATTTTCAAGCAGAATTTTAATGTCATGGCCAGGTCATATGCTGTTTCTAGGCGGTCGGAAAAAATGTCTTTGGTCTGTTCATTTGAAAAATAAGCAAGATAAGCTTAATCAATATATACCAGGGTAATTAACTCAAATCAGTGACCTGTTGACTAGCCAAAATGTGGAAATTGTAGTTAACTATCGTACCGCCTTAAATTGACACCCAATGTTTTCTTTTTATTCCCTCATATCAATGGATGAGGATGCAGATGGCTGAAAATTTTAAAAACCATATTTTAAGGATTTTGAGTTATTGTTTCCGCCATTGGCAAAAACGCTGTTTGGAGAAAAATGCGCTTAAAGCCCATTTGCTGTCACTTGATGCCTACACAATAAATCGGCTATATCTTCAAAATTCGATAGCCGTCGTACTTCAACGATATGGCAAAATGCCCTACCCAATAAAAAGGGAAATCTAATGGCCAATGAACGAGTATTGTGGTTAGAAATAAAAATCCAAAACTAACACACTACCACACCCTTTAAAAATTCTATTTCCCTATGATTATCTGCTCACAACACTTCGATGTAGGGAAGCAGGGCATGCAATAGTTCTAAAAATTACGAAGGGGGGCAATTCCAGCAATTTTTTAGTTAACTTATCTTATTTAGGACACAAACGTTTTATTTTTTCAGTATGTTTATCTGTCAGAATCTGTACAGCTTGTTTAATTCGTTCCATGTTGTCGTATGTCATCGATGACGACGATGATCCATGTGAAATTGTGGTAAAGCCGTTCGTTCGCTCACTCGTTTGTTCAGCTCTGTTTATTTGTGTGTCAGTTTTCGAGTTGAGTTGTTTTTATGTGTCACCGAGTGTGTGTCTGTGTTTGTTGGAATAACTATGTTAATGCTTGGCAAAGTTGACATCAAACATTTGTGAAAAGTCAAAATAATTAAAGTATATTGAATGACATTTGGTGGCAGAAGTTGATCTAATTTCATTTAAATTTACATTAAGGCTAAGGCAGTTTAAAAAGACATTAGTCAGAGAGATAGACACAGAGGAAATTCTGCTTTGATTTGTGTTAATTTGGGGGGATTTTATGTGATTAAAATGCAGGAATGCAGTGAAATGCATTTCGTAAATGTGTTTATAGTTTTCCAAAATTAAATGGGATTATTTTGCACATAAAATTTCGAATATGATGACTTTTTGGAAAATATTTTGAAAGACATTCAGAAAATATAAGCATAGGGGTAGTTGGTCTATAAAGACCAGCTGGAGAGTGAATGAATCCAAATAAACCAGTGAGTCTATATAGACCTGCTGATGGGCATGTGAGCCTATAGAGAGGAGCTGAAAGTCTAGGGAGTCTATATAGACCAGCTGAATAGCCATTAAGTCTATATAAACCAGCTGAAGGGCCAGTGAGTCTAAATAGACCAGTTAAAGGTCACTTGAGTTTATAGAGACGAGCTGAAGGGCCAGTGAGTCTATATAGACGAGCTGAAGGGCCAGTGAGTCTATATAGACGAGCTGAAGGGCCAGTGAGTCTATATAGACGAGCTGAAGGGCCAGTGAGTCTATATAGACGAGCTGAAGGGCCAGTGAGTCTATATAGACGAGCTGAAGGGCCAGTGAGTCTATATAGACGAGCTGAAGGGCCAGTGAGTCTATATAGACGAGCTGAAGGGCCAGTGAGTCTATATAGACGAGCTGAAGGGCCAGTGAGTCTATATAGACGAGCTGAAGGGCCAGTGAGTCTATATAGACGAGCTGAAGGGCCAGTGAGTCTATATAGACGAGCTGAAGGGCCAGTGAGTCTATATAGACGAGCTGAAGGGCCAGTGAGTCTATATAGACGAGCTGAAGGGCCAGTGAGACTATATAGACGAGCTGAGTGGCCAATGAGTCTATATAGACGAGCTGAAGGGCCAGTGAGACTATATAGACGAGCTGAGTGGCCAATGAGTCTATATAGACGAGCTGAAGGGCCAGTGAGACTATATAGACGAGCTGAGTGGCCAATGAGTCTATATAGACGAGCTGAAGGGTCTATATAGACGAGCTGAAGGGCCAGTGAGTCCATATAGACGAGCTGAAGGGCCAGTGAGTCCATATAGACGAGCTGAAGGGCCAGTGAGTCTACATAGACGCGCTGGAGGGCCAGTGAGTCTATATAGATGCGCTGGAGGGCCAGTGAGTCTTTATAGACGAGCTGAAGGGCCAGTGGGTCCATATAGACGAGCTGAAGGGCCAGTGAGTCCATATAGACGAGCTGAAGTGCCAGTGAGTCTATATAGACGAGCTGAAGTGCCAGTGAGTCTATATAGACGCGCTGGAGGGCCAGTGAGTCTATATAGACGAGCTGAAGGGCCAGTGAGTCTATATAGACGAGCTGAAGGGCCAGTGAGTCTATATAGACGAGCTGAAGGGCCAGTGAGTCTATATAGACGAACTGAAGGGCCAGTGAGTCTATATAGACGAGCTGAAGGGCCAGTGAGTCTATATAGACGAGCTGAAGGGCCAGTGAGTCTATATAGACGAGCTGAAGGGCCAGTGAGTCTATATAGACGAGCTGAAGGGCCAGTGAGTCTATATAGACGAGCTGAAGGGCCAGTGAGTCTATATAGACGAGCTGAGTCTATATAGACGAGCTGAAGGGCCAGTGAGACTATATAGACGAGCTGAGTGGCCAATGAGTCTATATAGACGAGCTGAAGGGTCTATATAGACGAGCTGAAGGGCCAGTGAGTCCATATAGACGAGCTGAAGGGCCAGTGAGTCCATATAGACGAGCTGAAGGGCCAGTGAGTCTACATAGACGCGCTGGAGGGCCAGTGAGTCTATATAGATGCGCTGGAGGGCCAGTGAGTCTTTATAGACGAGCTGAAGGGCCAGTGGGTCCATATAGACGAGCTGAAGGGCCAGTGAGTCCATATAGACGAGCTGAAGTGCCAGTGAGTCTATATAGACGAGCTGAAGTGCCAGTGAGTCTATATAGACGCGCTGGAGGGCCAGCGAGTCTATATAGACGAGCTGAAGGGCCAGTGAGTCTATATAGACGAGCTGAAGGGCCAGTGAGTCTATATAGACGAGCTGAAGGGCCAGTGAGTCTATATAGACGAGCTGAAGGGCCAGTGAGTCTATATAGACGAGCTGAAGGGCCAGTGAGTCTATATAGACGAGCTGAAGGGCCAGTGAGTCTATATAGACGAGCTGAAGGGCCAGTGAGTCTATATAGACGAGCTGAAGGGCCAGTGAGTCCATATAGACGAGCTGAAGGGCCAGTGAGTCCATATAGACGAGCTGAAGGGCCAGTGAGTCTACATAGACGCGCTGGAGGGCCAGTGAGTCTATATAGATGCGCTGGAGGGCCAGTGAGTCTTTATAGACGAGCTGAAGGGCCAGTGGATCCATATAGACGAGCTGAAGGGCCAGTGAGTCCACATAAACGAGCTGAAGTGCCAGTGAGTCTATATAGACGAGCTGAAGTGCCAGTGAGTCTATATAGACGCGCTGGAGGGCCAGTGAGTCTATATAGACGAGCTGAAGGGCCAGTGAGTCTATATAGACGAGCTGAAGGGCCAGTGAGTCTATATAGACGAGCTGAAGGGCCAGTGAGTCTATATAGACGAGCTGAAGGGCCAGTGAGTCTATATAGACGAGCTGAAGGGCCAGTGAGTCTATATAGACGAGCTGAAGGGCCAGTGAGTCTATATAGACGAGCTGAAGGGCCAGTGAGTCTATATAGACGAGCTGAAGGGCCAGTGAGTCTATATAGACGAGCTGAATTGCCAGTGAGTCTATATAGACGAGCTGAAGGGCCAGTGAGTCTATATAGACGAGCTGAAGGGCCAGTGAGTCTATATAGACGAGCTGAAGGGCCAGTGAGTCTATATAGACGAGCTGAAGGGCCAGTGAGTCTATATAGACGAGCTGAAGGGCCAGTGAGTCTATATAGACGAGCTGAAGGGCCAGTGAGTCTATATAGACGAGCTGAAGGGCCAGTGAGTCTATATAGACGAGCTGAAGGGCCAGTGAGTCTATATAGACGAGCTGAAGGGCCTGTGAGTCTATATAGACGAGCTGAAGGGCCAGTGAGTCTATATAGACGAGCTGAAGGGCCAGTGAGTCTATATAGACGAGCTGAAGGGCCAGTGAGTCTATATAGACGAGCTGAAGGGCCAGTGAGTCTATATAGACGAGCTGAAGGGCCAGTGAGTCTATATAGACGAGCTGAAGGGCCAGTGAGTCTATATAGACGAGCTGAAGGGCCAGTGAGTCTATATAGACGAGCTGAAGGGCCAGTGAGTCTATATAGACGAGCTGAAGGGCCAGTGAGTCTATATAGACGAGCTGAGTGGCCAGTGAGTCTATATAGACGAGCTGAGTGGCCAGTGAGTCTATATAGACGAGCTGAAGGGCCAGTGAGTCTATATAGACGAGCTGAAGGGCCAGTAAGTCTATATAGACGAGCTGAAGGGCCAGTGAGTCTATATAGACGAGCTGAAGGGCCAGTGAGTCTATATAGACGAGCTGAAGGGCCAGTGAGTCTATATAGACGAGCTGAAGGGCCAGTGAGTCTATATAGACGAGCTGAAGGGCCAGTGAGTCTATATAGACGAGCTGAAGGGCCAGTGAGTCTATATAGACGAGCTGAAGGGCCAGTGAGTCTATATAGACGAGCTGAAGGGCCAGTGAGTCTATATAGACGAGCTGAAAGGTCAGTAAGTTTATATAAACGAGCTGAAGGGCCAGTGAGTCTATATAGACGAGCTGAAGGGCCAGTGAGTCTATATAGACGAGCTGAAGGGCCAGTGAGTCTATATAGACGAGCTGAAGGGCCAGTGAGTCTATATAGACGAGCTGAAGGGCCAGTGAGTCTATATAGACGAGCTGAAAGGCCAGTGAGTCTATATAGACGAGCTGAAAGGCCAGTGAGTCTATATAGACGAGCTGAAGGGCCAGTGAGTCTATATAGACGAACTGAAGGGCCATTGAATCTATATAGACCTGTATGTAGAGCTGAATGGACAGTGGGTCTATATGGCTCTTGCAGCACTTCATGTATATACCCATAGTAGTGTAGGGCATCATATAGATGAATCTGCTCCCTTCTATACAAGCTTAAATAATATTTTCAACCAAAATTGGATTCCTCCCCTGATTGTCTTCATATTTTTCTCAAGGAAAATGCCGAGATTACGAAATCTAAAAATTCAATCTTTGCTAATTTCCGAAAACTTAAATCATAAGAAGATAATTTAATTTTTATTGCCCTCCATTTCCGTTAAAAAAATATTAAAAAACAAAAATGTTGTCATTTATATAATGACAAATATTTTGTGATACGACCTTCACAGTGACCCTTTTAATAAATCCATCAGCAAAGCAATTTTCATTGGCCTGATGTGTTGTTCCTTCCTCCGCACAAATAAATTAATTCGGAAAGCTCGTATATTTTTTCTGTTGGTCAAAACATGTAACATAATTTTAATGGTCAGTTAATAAAACTGTCAACACTTATGTTTCTCACCAGGGGTGGACATTTTCTTCAACACCTCCAAAAAACAGCAGCACATAAAATGCCTTCATTGAAAATTCAATATAAAAATTTTTATATAAAACGTAAATACCAAATAAACAAATGACCATCGAAACCGTTAAAAAATACACAACAACAATGTTATGCTACATTGTGAGAGAAGGCACAGAAGTCGTTGGAATACAAAATAAGAATAATGACTTTGTAACAGGCAAAGTTTATAAATCTCTCTTTTAGCCGGATGAGGAGGAGGAGGTAGAGTGAGTGTAAACAGCATCACTGAAAGCCAAATAAACCATATGGTCAATTACTTGGTGTCGCACAAGTCAACAACAGTGTCCATCCATACTTTGTCATGGATATCAACATTATAATTATACACTGAATGTTGTCGATATGGTAGCTGTGACATTGAAAAGCACTTTGTATGGGGCGACTTTAAGAAAAATTGTTATTTTTGAAAATTGTTTTTAAATGTTGAGGCTTCCTGGTAAGTTGAAAAATAATAATAATAAAGCCAAGAAAAATTAGGTTCTTTCTACAAGTGAGTGGGAAAATATGGTTTTATTTATATTTCCTTCTGATGGTTATTGTTTTAAAAATAATTCCAGTTTTTTTGAATAACATGTGGTAAAATAAAATTATGCACTTAAAAGTTTGCATTCAATATAATTAAAAAGTTTATATTTATCAATAAACTGGTAAGAAATGGAAAAAGTCGGACCGGGCCGACTATATGATAACCTTCATTACTATGGGTATATACGTCAGTGGCACCTAAGATTCTTATTGTAACCTATAACCGATCAAAACCAAAATTTGTGTGTACTATATCCTAACCAGGGATGATGTACCATCTTTGGTGGACTCTTTACATAAAATCAAATAAAATTAAGTGTGGGACCTATATCAATATATAAACAGACATCAGACAGTCCATACACATGACATTCGGCAATATATGCACAATTTTATGTCAGTCGGGCAGATCCTTTTTTAAGGTGCTTCTCATTTTCTTTAATGGACCTGCCATTATAGCAAACATTTTTGGTTAGAGTAAAAATTAACTTTTGTCAGAATTATCATCGTCAGTATTACGTATATATGAAAACTAAAGTTTGGGACCGAAATAATAGTTCGTTTTAAAAAAAGTTCGCTATAAGAGTAAAAAATATGTTAACTTTTCTGGACCAGGAAGTGTGTTCGCTATAAAAAAGTTCGTTATAAGCGTACTCGACTGTATTAAAATGTAGGCATATACACAGCGCGAAAATGAATACATGTATACGATTTACCTTTTCGATTAAATCGGAATCGGAATATATATATTAATCTGAAATGATTTGAACACAACTTTATACACGTCATTCTAGACTTATTTCGGTAGACTGTGAAAGATTTCATGTAAAGCGTAAGCGCTAAGTAATTTGGGGTCATTTAAAAATTGGCGTCGATTTAGATCTCTCAGGATAGAGCTCTCAATATTTGAGATAGAGAATGGAAATGTTGCACCAACATTGCTATCACTCCTAGGATGTAGAGGTATTATAGCTTTGTGTAGCCCCTATAGGTACTGGCCAACGAAGAGGTCCTGTTTTTGGTAATAATCGGTTAATATTTATGGGGATGTTATGGATCAAAATCCTTATTTTTGTCTTTTTTCTGGTCGCTCTGGAGGTCAGAATTATGAAACATCACGAATTACACAGATAAAGGGATCTGACCATGGAATAAGCATGCATGTTCTGATGAAGATTGATTTGGCGTATATATTGTAGGGAGTGGTTGACCTCTAAATTGATATCAATTATATTCTTGTGTGTTCTCGGATGTGTATGTGTTTAACATGAATACTTACAAATATCTACGTATTCAGATATTGTTTAGTATTACAATTACCATACTAGAGGGCGGAAATTTCGGGGATGAAATAGACCGATAAATTTATTTTGTAAGGTTCTAGAATTCTCTCTGGGTAAACCATCTAATTTTATATTTTAGATTCTCTATTGGGTAAAAAATCTCCCTACCAAAAATTATAAAAATTGGTCAATGTTTAGGGGTAAATGTTTTGGTATGTCTACAATATAACGGTAAAACATATTTATGCGAACAAATTTCTATAAAGGTCTATAAATGTTTCGTCCTATTTGCAGGGTCTGTAATATTAAAAATACGTTTGCTTACATTTTTCGATGTAGGTCCCTTTTATGACAATATAAGGAGGGACGCGACCAATTTTTGGTACCCTGAAGTGGTTATAATTTAACCTTCCGGATTACCGGTTAGTAATTATGGAATTCATGATTCTAACATCGCTTCCATATGAAGGCACTACTTAATTTGATTTTTCCTTTTCCTAAATAAACAACATATTAGCAGACAATGCCATAGTCACCATATCAAGCACCGGACCAGACATCTATGTCGAAAATTATTGCTATAGGCCAATGTTTTGACATAGCCCCATATAAAAGTCTAGCCCACATTTTCATATTTTTAAGGTTTAGCCGAATTTTCCAACCGATCTACCTTCAATTTGGCATTCTGTGTTTTCGGAGGATGTCGACTATTAATATAGCTCATGTTCGATAGTTTGATTTAAACTGAAGTAAACAAAGTACAGGGCAAATTAATGATCCGAATGATATGAATTATGAATTGCATCAGTTTAAATACAATTCAGACAAACTCGATAGACATATTGATCTACAGGCTCCATTTTCTAATTTTGGACCTCTCTCTAGATAATGGAGATCATTCCTGACACATCTTGATGGGATAGTTCTATCCACTACATGACGGTTGGTATTATCTTTTCTGAAGCACCCAATCAGGTACTGTAACAAAAGCATTTTGGTACGCCGACGTAAGGGAAAGTTCTTCGTATTCTCATGTATATGGTCCTCAGGTATCATGAAGAGGCACCCTGTTGCAGTTACCAGGGCGGCGTTCTGACGTATTGGAATACATATTTATTGTGTAGCACTAATATTCGTGGACCACACAGTCCTTATCTGCATCCCAAGTGCTGAATATTGTTTGCGCGTGCGATTTTACTATACTATCGAATGTTACATCCTAATGCATCCTAATTCACCGTGCAAAACGGGTAGTTATTTAATTGCTCTGCTATTGATGTTCCTATTGGGTAATTACCTAGGACTAAATGCCACAATTCATCAACTTAGACAAACAACATGGTTCCAGGTATTAATCGATACACATTTTAAGCAACTTTACCTTGGGATTACTTTGTAGCAGCAGGAGACAACGCAATCCCATTCGCAGTAGTCTCGAAACCGGGCCAAACCGGAACAGTCCCTGAGGTGTACCCACTCCCTGCACACATTGCATCTCACCGATACTGAGTTGTGATAAATGATATAGTGCCAAACTGAACAGAACCACGGTCCGGGTTCTCGGGACCAAAAGAATCAGGGGCAACAATGGTCTCGAAACAGAAAACTAATAACATATGTGTTGACAGTTCATTAACCAACATTTAAAATATATTCAGCTTGTAACACGATCTACCTTCATATAATTTCCCATTTCTGACCCTCCTTGTATATATTAACAAATGACATTTTACTAAAACCTTTATTTCAAAACATTGCATTACAAATTTTAATCTATCCAAATACAAATCTCATATGTTTTGTTTTCGAAAAGTGCAAATGTTAACAATCTATGGAATAGAAAACTATTTTCTATTATTATTATTTTTCCTAATGAAAAACAATATTTACAAATGAAGGGAAAACTAGCAGACAATGGCAGTGCAATAAAGGACAATATTTGGGAATCCATCTATCGATGCTGCAAAATATTTTCGGTGAATGTGAAATACGAGAGTTGAAGGATTTCTTCACATATGTCTGTTAGAAAACAAAAAATATCAAATATCACATGTGTGTGCAATATAAAGTGTGAAAACACATATCCACCCTCTCTCTATCCCTATCTTGCCCCCTCTAACAAATGCTACTTTGATACAATTTACAAAAATATATATCAAAATTACATTGCGTTAACAAAATACAACTACAATAGCAGATTTCGCCATCACCCATCAGGATGGACATTGTCATGTCACGATGGGGTGTTAACCAAATATTATCCTAGTTCATGTAACAACGTTAACAGTTCATTGCTACATTTCGATCATTGTTTGTTTTGAACGAAATTTAGAAAAAAAGATGTTTTACTCCAATTTCTTTGTTGTTATATAGTTTCATTACATATCAATGGAATCAATTTATTTTGATGATAGTTTTTTTGGAAATACTCTTCATATTGGCAAAATATTCTTGTCGAAAATGAAAACAGAGATTTTTATTGTATTTTAATCAAGGGATCACAAAAAAGTGGAATTATATTTCTATTCATGTCGCGAATGACATTTGTTATATATTCTTAATAAAATTAAGGAGAATATAGTTATTATTAGTTTTTTTAATATAAACGAATTATACCTGGAATCTTGGATACTACATGAAACCCTTCACCATTTGGGATATATACAAGAGAACTATCGATAGAACATACATAGCATTTTTGGAGGACCATTGACATGAAATCGGACGAAATTAAATATGTGATGACCGATTTTCGTCAATCTATATAAATGCCGTTCTGCAACATTTTATGCCTTTAGGTGTACCAATTGTTTAAAATCGGACAAAACGACATGTGAGGGCTGTATGTAAAATCTGAACCGCTCGCTATATAAAGTTTAATTTAAATACACGTTATTCTACAGTCATTTTGGTAGCAATCGCAGGAATTTTGGGTATTCGCTGCACTTTTAGATAAAATTAACCGAATATATATGAGATCTATATCTAAATCGGTACGAATTGCAACCAAGCTTAACACACGTCAATCTACATTATTTCTTTCGCTGCACAGAATTTCATCGCATTCTACGATCAGATCTATACGAACCTGTCAGATCACTATACGACCATTCCGGAGAAGCTTCAAGGCATACCGGAGTGTATAAACGGGTTAATTTTAAAACCTCAATACCATCAAAACCTCTCATAACTCGGTCCTGTACAAAACATACTGCTAAAAGACAATT
>NW_026879753.1:0-28781 GCF_032173495.1 Musca vetustissima | reverse complement strand
CGCTTCGCCACTTTAGATATATTCAAGACATGCATTCCAAAAGATATCGCATTTTTAACCCTTTGAGCCCCGAATTTTTTCCGCAATCTTAGAACAAATTTCTGTTCACAGATTTAATGCAACTATCCTAAATAGGATATGCAAAAAATTTGACATCGATATATCCTTGCATTCGGGAGATACAGTACATTCTTTCGGAAAAATTAAAGTCCAATATCAAGAAAACCAAATTGAAAATCGTCAGAAAAATCCTTTTTAATTATTCTCTATATTCAATTTTACAAGAATAAAAAATAATTCTGAAGGTAGAATTTGTACAATTTGAAGCGATTTAAATAATTTGGACTGTATACACAAATTAGTACTGTACACAAATTTACCCTCTTCTCTATATTGAAAAGTGCATAACTTTACCAAAAATTTAATTTTTTAGATTTTTCTTTTCATGTGTGTCGTCCATAATCAGGTCTTGACATATGAAATCCAAATAATACATATCTACTAGCTGCATATTAAATATAAGCCCTAAAACATTATGTTGCCTGTCAGCAACATTGGGCCACAAAGGGTTAAAGGACAATTAACATAAAATTGGGTGAATTAAAAAAAAAATCTGAACGGATTTCAACGATACTTTACAAAAGTTGGGCTTCAGTAACTTCAGTACATTGTGCAAAATTTTACGGCAATCGGTCTAACTGTGGGTCTTTGGTGCACGAGTTACTTAAAATCGGTCGAAACTATATATAGGAGCTATATAATTGGTATATATTACTGTAGGTTATAATACAAACCTTAGGAGCAGCGTTTTGTATATACCAGAGGTGTTGTAGGGTATAATATAGTTCGTCCTGTCTGACTTTGTAAAGTTGTTATTTCAGTTGGCTTAAGATATACAGTAGATACTTTCACAGATATTATATTATTCATCTTCAAAGAGAGATAACGAGAGAAAGGGAAATATCACATCAGCGAATTTATGATACTCTTTACAAATGAATTTAAATATTCTCTACGGATTAAAAAAAGAAGAAAAACAGCAACAAAATACATTTAAAAGTATTTCTATAATTATATCTGTTTGTGTTTGCAATATAAGTTTGTGTTTGCAATATATAAATTAAATAAATATATATGGGAGCTATATCAAAATCTGAACGGATTTCAACGATACTTTACAAAAGCTGGGCTTCAGTAACTTCAGTACATTGTGCAAAATTTTACGGCAATCGGTTTAACTGTGGGTCTTTGGTTACTTGAAATCGGAAGAAACTATATATAGGAGCTATATAATTGGTATATATTACTGTAGGTTATAATACAAATCTTAGGAGCAGCGTTTTGTATATACCAGAAGTACTGTAGGGTATAATATAGTTCGTCCTGTCTGACTTTGTAAAGTTGTTATTTCAGTTGGTTCAAGATATACAATAGTTACTTTCACAGATATTATATTATCCATCTCCAAAGAGAGATAACGAGAGAAAGGGAAATATCACATCAGCGAATTTATGATACTCTTTACAAATGAATTTAAATATTCTCTACGGATTAAAAAAAGAAGAAAAACAGCAACAAAATACATTTAAAAGTATTTCTATAATTATATCTGTTTGTGTATGCAATATAAGTAATTACTTTAGAGACTAAACTAAGTAAACTAAGCACAAGAAAAATAATCTGAGCCGAATGTTTTCGAGAGAAATGCAAAGTTACTTTACATTTAATTAAAAATTGTTTTAGATGTAAAAATAATATAATATAAATGTGGGTGGTGGGGTTAAAATGAGCGTAAAAAGTACAATCATTATACCCTACACAACTATGTTGTCAGGGTATTATTGCTTTGTGCAGCCCCAAAAGTATGTAACTCCGCGAAATATTGGTCCTAGACCCACCTTTAAGTATACCGATCGTCATATCTCGACTAGCTGAGTCGATCTAGACATGTGTGTCCGTTCGTCCGTCCGTCCGTCTGTCCATTATAATTTGTATACACGATATAGACCACAGTTATGGACCAATCTTCACGAAATTTTGCATGTAGGATGGGTTCTGGCCAATGAAGACCCCTATTATTTTTGGGAGAGATCGGTTAATATTTAGGGAATGAAATGGACCAAATACTAAATTTTTGTCGGGTTTTCTGGTCGCTCCAGAGGCCGCAATTATGGCGCGAGCATCGCGAAGAAGGGGCCAAAGAATAAGCATGCCTGTTTTGATAAAGGTCGGTCAATATTTAGCGGGTCAAGTGGACCCCGACTTTTGTGTGAAAAATGACAAGTCGAGAAGTTGATATTATATCCAAGAGGAGTGGTTGACCTTTAAACTAATACCAATTATATTGTTGTATGTGCTCGGATGTGGGAGTTACACCTAAATATTTAAAGGTATCTCGGTAATCGTATATTATTTAGTAACCCATTATCACTCTAGAGAGCGGAACTATAGCGCTGAACGCTTTGAAATGTTCCATGAGGTTCCAGTTATGGTCAAGGACAACGCCTATAATTTTAAGTGATGATCAGATAATAATTTTGGAATGAAGTGGACCGAAAACTTAATTTTTTGTGTTATTTTCGATTCGATCTATAGACCACAAATGAAAACCGAACATCACAACACAACCACGGTGAAGGGAGTCTGGACAATAGCTGTACTGAATACTCGTAATATTCGGAATGACGTTATTAGATTTTGTTGGAATCCATGCAGATGCAGCCATAGCTTCCATATGTATTATGAACTAGTGTCTGATTGAGATTAAATTTTTAACAGTGCGACGTACTTGTATCAATTTTGCTATAAATCGTTTTCAATAAATTTGTCCCAATGTACGCAGACGACTCTAAATCTGCCCGAATGAAATTAAATTTAGCAAAGTTTGTAGAAAGACATGCGTATGTTCCTTGGAGGGAACATTGACATACAATTTTAAGGATACATATGTACAATATACCCAAAGTCCGACTTTATTACTTTCCCTACTGGTTTTTTAATTATTTGACAATTTACTAAGCATTTTTGTGGACTGCAAAGCATTTTTATGGATTGAGGTATGAATCAAAGACATTAGTTTTCCACAAAAAAAAAAAACTAACTTTTGAGTTATTAAAAATATATGAATTTCTTTCCTCTGCTCAGCTCTTGGCAAATTGAATTAATTATGATTATTTATTTGTAAATATGATTTTCATAATTTACCATTAACCGATCACATGGAAATAAACTTAAACACAAATTATTATTTTTTATAACAATTAAATTTACAAAGTACATAATTGTGATGTGATGATAACAAATACTTCCGACCTTCGAATACAATATAACCAAACAACAATTGTTAATACGTTATGTAAATACGGATACAACTAAAAAATAACAATATGCAATACTTTTTTATTGGCCTTTGTTGCGCCGATAAAGCCTCTATGCCAATTAATATTGTTATGTTAAAACAATAATAATTGCTTATTAATGTGTAAATAAATCTCAGAATATTGTAAAATATATTTTATATAACAATTATTATAAACAATTTAATTCATCACTTATTCCACAATTTGTTTTTGTTATTATTTCTATTTTTTATTAAACCAAATGCGGTTCGAACGTAACCATATCGAGCATTATCAGATAAAAACTGTTAACCGCTATCATCATCATCATTATCCTCAACAGTTTGCTTTACGATAAAAAATTAAATGCTTTGATATTTTTATACTCTTCACTACACTGTGGTGCAGGGTATTATGTCCTTGTGCATATGTTTGTAAAAGGCAAAAGGAAACGAGCTAGACACATGGTTCCTTTTGAGAATATGTATAGAATCACTTTCTGAGTCGATTTATAAATGTACGTCCGTCCGTCTGTCCATCTTAAATTGTAAATAAAGTAAATATTGTATTTATGATGGTAACTGGATGAAATTTGGCACAGCTTATTTATTTGGCCCAAGGACGAAACCTATTGAAATTGGGAAAAAATCGGTACAGATTTAGATATAGTTCCCATATATAGTTTAGTCCGATTTTAAGTAAATGGTGCACCAAAGGCCCAAAGTTAGACCGATTGGCACAAACTTTTGCACAAGGTACTGAAATTACTGTAACATAACATGTGCCAAGTTTTGTTGAATTCGGTACGATTTAAAGTAACGGTGCACTAAGGACCGAAAATTATGCCGATTGGCACAAAATTGTGCACAACGTACTGCACTTAGTATAGCCTAACGTGTGCCAAATTTTGTTGAAATCAGTTCAGATTTGGATATAGCTCCCATATACAGTTTCGTCCGATTTTATGTATTGGGGGCACCAAGGACCAAATATATGGTTGATAGGAACAAAATGTATTGAAATTATTATAACCTAATCTGTGACAATTTTCGTTATATCGTCCTATTTTTAGTAAATGGTGCATCAAACTATATTGGTCATAGTATGACGTAACTGCGCGTTTTGTAGAAATTCAGACATAGCCCATATATATATATATAGGAGCTATATCGACCGTCTTCGTGTTATTATATAGGGACATTGGTACACCATTACCTTAATATATATATGGGAGCATATCCTGGTGTTCGATTGATTATTGACTTAAATCGGACATGCATAAATCGACTGAAAAAGTGATTCTATGCATAAGGAAATATGTCCCTGCATCGTTTCCTTTTGCCTATTACAAACATATTCACAAAGACATAATACCCTGTACCACAGTGTGATGAAGGGTATATAAAACATATATGTACATATTATATGTATAATAAAACAATAAAATTATTTGGGGAATTTACTTTCAAACCAGGTTCATCGAATATTTACCAAAAATTATTCAGTGAGCGGAGCCGTATAGTCGGACGGGGCCGACCATATGATACCCTACACAACTTCCACGAAACTATAACTTTCTGTGGTTCTATATTCTGAGCTTGGACAATCTTTCGCGATATTTGAACCCTCTTGACCTCTTGACAGCCCTTCTAATTGCTTGTCCAGATTAACTTCACCGTGGGTCGACTCGAAAAAAAAACACCAAAAATAAGTTTTCGGTCCACTTCATCCCAAAATTATTATCTGATCATCACCGAAAATTATAGGCGTTGTATAACTTGAACCTCATTGAAAATTTCAAAGCGATCAGCGCTATATTTCCGCCCTCTAGTATGATAATGGGTTACTAAATAATATATGAATACGTAAGCAACTGTAAATATGTATGTGTAAGTCCCACATCCGAGTACATACGACAATATAATTGGTATCAATTTAAAGGTCAACCACTCCTCTTCAACGTACTATCAACTTCTCGGGTCTAAGACCTTCAGGTGCAAATATATACCCCATAGAATACAAATTTTGTAATTTTTCACACAAAAGTCAGGGTCCATTTGACTCGCTAAATATTGACCGATCTTTAAAAATAAAGTTTTTGGGTCATAACTGCGGTCTGTGGATAAAGTATTTTCCATTTCATCCCCTTAATATTAACCGATCTTTACCAAAAACAATAGGGGTCTTCATTGGCCACAAACCATCCTACATGCAAAATTTCGTGAAGATTGGTCCATAACCGTGACCTGTATCCTGTTTACAAATTATAATGCACATACGGACACACATGTCTAGATCGACTCAGCTAGTGGGTCTAGAGATATTTCGACGTTACAAACTCTTGGTATACTTAATAGGTTGTGTAGGGTATAAAAACGTATGTGGTACATTATATTGATAGTTTTCTGTCAGCTTCCATGAACTGGGATTGCCGAATTACAATCCCTTCAGTTGGCAAATGCAGCCTAAACCTTCGAAGTATTGAAAATTGGGCGGTACCTGACAACATAGTTGTGTAGGGTATAATTATAGCTATGGTACAAATATTTAAATGAGAGAAATTATAATCTACAAAAATTTAAAAGGATAAATGTTTATGTTGAATTCACCGTTACGTTTGTAAAAACATATTCTATAAACATGAAATACATTGTCAATTTCGGCCTTGTTGAACTATGTATGCCCTCCACCATGTTATATTCATTCAAAATTCCCTAAAAATTCCCTCATTGTTTATTGCTAGCATTTTGTTTTAAATATCAAAATTCTGTCTCAGGGTTGAGAAACTGAGCTAGGAACTTCAATATATCGAAAGCCAGCATGATAGTCGAAAGCGGTCGACCGTGCTCCGATATTGATAACGCATGTTTGAGTGGAAAATATGTTTAACATTCTCAGAATACTGCAAATAAGAGAGGAAAAATATATGTGGAACTTACCAAGCATTAAGAGTTCTCATTATATGAGAGGCTATGACAAATTTAGGACCGATAAATCTCAATTTCGAAAGTGTTAAGTTCGACAGTGTCGAACTTTGGATATCCTCCACCATAGGTATATAGTTACTTAACATTACATTTATATGCCGCTAAAACCGAAGTGTAATCATTCCAGTAGCAGTGTGCAAAAGAGCCACGACCACCAAAAGCATAACAAGTTCGGTCAAATCTGAAGATTTTATCACATGAATGCCATATGGTCAATATGGAATACTATTTTCAACGTCGTATTCCAGGCTTGGCGCTCACTACTCTTTCTAGAAAAACACTGCCTAACACCAAAGGTGAAAGAAATATATTTTGCTACTATTTTGAGGATATTGAAAGAAAATACCAACAAGAGCTTTGGGCTACCCCAAAAAGTGAGTATCAGATGTATATATGTATTTTATCATAAATGGTTCAGATATATATATATATATATATATATATATATATCCCATTAATATTTTTCCGATGTGATGTAAATGACAGACAAAACTCAACACCTTTGCCCTATTCGGGCGAAATGTCTGTACTTCTAGAAAACGCAACTACGTGATTCTATGCTCAGTTTTGTAAGTTGTGCAAAATTTGATGTCAATCTGAATACATGAGGAGTTTGATGCCCAATTTACTTGAAATCGGGCGAAAATATATATGGAAGCTCTATCCAAATATTAAGCGATTTCAAAGAAACATGTCACAGGTTGGGTTATAGTAACTTCAAAACGTTTTGTTCCTATCAGCCTATTGGTTCCTTGGTGCGTCAATTACTTAAAATCAATCTATAATAAAAGAGAGCTATATCTAAATCTGGACCGATTTTCACGAAACAATTCAATTCAGTACGTTATGCCAAATTTCGTGCAAATCGAAAGATATATAGCAACATTGGTGCACCATTTACATGAAATCGGACGAAACTATATATATTGGAGCTATATAGAAATCTGGACCGATTTTCTCGAAACTTGGCAGACATCTCTATAGGCTCATTTCAGTACGTTATGCCAAATTTCGTGCAAATCGTAGGATATATAGGGACTTTGGTGCACCATTTATATGAAATCGGACGAAACTATATATGGAAGCTATATCTAAATCAGGACCGATTTTCACGAAACTTGGCAGACACCATTCTAGGCTCAATTCAGTGCGTTATGTCAAATTTCGTGCAAATAGAAGGATATTTAGAGACTTTGGTGCACCATTTACATGAAATCGGACGAAACTATATATGGGAGCTATATCTAAATCTGGACCGATTTTCTCGAAACTTCTCAGATTTCACTCTAGGCTTAATTCAGTACGTTATGCCAAATTTCGTGCAAATCGAAGGATATATAGGGACTTTGATGCACCATTTACATGAAATCGGACGAAACTATATATGGGAGGTATATCTAAATCTGAACCGATTTTCTCAAAACTTGGCACACATCACTCTAGGCTCAATTCAGTACGTTGTGCCAAATTTCGTGCAAATCGAAAGATATATAGGGACTTTGATGCACCAATTACAAGAAATCGGACGAAACTATATATGGGAGCTATATCTAAATCTGGACCGATTTTCTCGAAAGTGGGCAGACATCATTCTAGGCTCAATTCAGTACGTTATGCCAAATTTCGTGCATGAAATCGGACGAAACTATATATGGGAGCTATATCTAAATCTGGACCGATTTTTACGAAACTTGGCAGACATCATTCTAGACCTAAATGATTAGGCTGTACCAAATTTCGTGCAAATCGAAAGATATATAGGGACCGTTTACCTTATATTGGTTAAATATATATATGGGAGCTATATCTAAATCTGAACCGATTTTTCCCAATTTCAATAGGGTTCGTCCTTGGGCCGAATAAGTGACCTGTGCCAAATTTCATCCAATTCGGATCATAAATGCGACCTGTACTTTGTTTACAATTTAACATGCACAGACAGACGGACGGACGGACATGCATAAATCGACTTAGAAAGTGATTCTATGCATATTCTCAAAAGGAACCATGTGTCTATCTCGTTTCCTTTTGCCTGTTACAAACATATGCACAAAGACATAATACCCTGTACCACAGTGTGGTGAAGGGTATAAAAATTAAAATAGGCTTTGTCAACAACGAAACGTACTTTGAAAGAGCTCTTGGACGACTGAAACCGATGCCATAAACGGCTAAGAGATAATCCTCCATTTTTATATAAGCATAGCCAGCAAAATTCATAGCGTGTCGTGGAAGAAACTTATGGGACACGCATATATATATATATATATATATATATATATATTGTTGTTAAATTAAGAATCTTGGGAGCATTTCTTGTATGTACCCAAAGTCGACTTTTGAATATTTCTTACTTTTTTATTTCGCATTTCCTCCTTTCGTATCCTATATCTTGACTGCTATCCTTTCAATATAAATATTGTCTTTCCCTTTCATTTAGATCAGAATATTTTTGGTGATTCCAAAACACACATCCAATCGAAGAATGATGTGTTGAAATCCAAACAAAATAGAAAAGCTTTCGGCAATAAATTTTGTTTTCACTTCAATAATAAAATTGTTAGAAATGTTCAGAGTCATCAGGATTAGGATTATAAAAAACGTAGATGTCCAAAATAAAATCAACAATCCTCAACAAAAAACACACCCACCCATACCAAATCGCTTACGTTTACTACCATTTCCTTATTGTGTCTGTATTGCGGTCTGTCTAATTTCATCGAAAAATATACAGGATTATGGAGTAAATCCCCGCATTTGCATTTCATTTGCATTGAAATGACAAAAACCACTCAGGAAGAAAATATATAAAAAATAATAATGGAAAACAACAACAAGAATAACACAAAACAATTTCAATGGACACAAACATTGAATGCCAACGCCCACACAAAAGGATGTTTTTGTACGATAGAAAATATTTGAGGTTTGCAATTCATTTGTACGTTTTCGGCTGTGTGAGTGTGTGTGTGCAATTGCGCTTCACATTCTGTCCTCTCGTTGAATGGAAAAAAAGTAAATTTAATTAAAGATAAGTCTGAAATGACAGCAACAACAAAATTGTACCACTTACACAAGATGTAGGCTCACTTCCTATAGATTTGCATTGTTGTTTTTAAATCAAGAACGATGGATTATGCAAACCAGTGAGCGGAGCAGTATAGTCGGACGGGGCCGATCATACGATACCCTACACAATTTCCATGAAAATCTAACTTTCTGTGGTTCTATATTCTGAGATTGGGCAATATTTCGCGATCTTTGCACACTTTTGACTGTCTAGAGATCAGCAAATTTTACTAATAATCAGTGCAGCCCCTCTAATTACTTATCCAGATTCCCTTCACCTTGGGTTGTGTTCTGATGTTCGGCTTTCGACTCGAAAAGTGCAAATAATTAAATTTTCGGTCCAGTTCATCCGAAAAGTTATTATTTGATCATCACCTAACATTTTAGGCGTTGTTCTTGACCATAACTGGAACCTCATGGATCATTTCAAAGCGATCAGCGGTATATTTCCGCCCTCCAGTGTGGTAATAGGTTACTAAATAATATATGAATACGTAAGCACCTGTAAATATTTAAGTGTAACTCCCGCATACGAGTACCTACGACAACATAATTGGTATCAATTTAAAGGTCAACCACTCCCCTTTCATATATTATCAACTTCTCGGGTCTATGTCCTTCAGTGGTAAATATATACGCTATAGAATACAAATTTTATAATTTTTCACACAAAAGTTAGGGTCCATTTGACCCGCTAAATATTGACCGATCTTTTCCAAAAACAATAGGGGTCTTCAATGGCCAGAACCCATCCTACATGCAAAATTTCGTGAAGATTGGTCCATAACTGTGGCCTGTATCGTGTTTACAAATTTTAATGGACAGACGGACGGACGGACACACATGTCTAGATCGACTCAGCTAGTCGAGATATGACGATCGGTATACTTAAAGGTGTGTCTAGGACCAATATTTCGCTGCGTTACAAACTCTTGGGGCTGCACAAAGCTATAATACCCTGACAACATATTTGTGTAGGGTATAAAAAGGAATAAAAGATAGAGGAATATTTCGTATGGTTAAGTTGGACTGTGAGGATAATGGGGCTCTACACGTTATATGAATGAATATTGAGCATTGTCTTGACAAATTTGCCGTTCACTATATTCAAAATTATGGAAAATCAGAGGGACATAAGGCTTTTAGGTGGTAATCACTTCAATCGACTTGTAAATATTAAATTGTAGTTCAATCATGGACATATATATTTCCTACTTTATGAGGATTTATTTGACATAAATGTAAACGAATTGACAATTGAAGCACACTGGGTTAACGAAATCCGGTTAACTGTAAACGTACTATAAGAGGCAAAAAAATCTAAATGGTAAATAAATCCAACACAATTAAATTTTATACAATTCACCCTTAATAATTTTTTTGTAGTATTATCCGAGTATTATCAATAGTAAAAAATTGAGAGCCTTAAGACATGATATTTACCGGAGACCACACAAAATATAAATATTCTTGATCTATGTCGATTTACGCATGTCCTTCTATTGAAATCACGATAGAAATTACAATACATAAGATAGAAATTTACGAAATTTTGCAGAGGCATTGCTAGTGCTCTTAGGTATTGCAAATAGTATATGTTGGTGCACGGCTTGGTGTAGCCCATAAAACGGTAACCCTAATATTTGGTATTTTCAAGATTTTGTAAAGCTTTCCAAGCGAATTGGCTGTAATTATACCCTTCACCACACTGTGGTACAGGGTATTATATCTTTGCGCATATGTTTGTAACAGGCAAAACGAGATAGACACATGGTTCATTTTGAGAATATGCATAGAATCACTTTCTGAGTCGATTTACGCATCTCCGTCTGTCCGTCCGTCCATGTACTTCTGTGAACAAAGTACAGGTCGCATATATGATCCGAATTTGATGAAATTTGGCATAGATCACATATTCGCCCCACGAACGAACCCTATTGGAATTTGGAAAAATCGGTTTAGATTTAGATATAGCTCCCATATATATTTTCGTCCGAGTTATTGTAAATGGTGCACCAAAGTCCCTACATATCTCTCGATTTGCACGAAATTTGGCACAGCGTAATGAATTAGGTCTAGAAAAATGTGTGTTAAGTAATGAATTAGGCCTAGATTGATGTGTGTTAAGTTTCCTGAAAATCGGTTCAGATTTAGATATACCTTCGCTCGATTTAAGGTAAATTGGGCACCGAAGTCCCTATATATCTTTCGATTTGCACGAAATTTGGCACAGCGTAATGAATTAGGTCTAGAATGATGTGTTAAGTTTCCTGAAAATCGGTTTAGATTTAAATATAGCTCCCATATATATTTTTGTCATATCTAATGTAAATAGTGCATCAAAATCTCTACATTTTAATTTGGTCTAGAATGATGTGTGTGTAAGTTTCCTGAAAATCGGTTCAGATTTAGATAAAGCTCCCATATATAGTTTCGCCCGATTTTATGTAAATGGTGCCCCAAAGTCGCTGAAAATCATTCAATTTGCACGAATTTTGGCACAGCTTACTAAATTATGTCTAGAATGATGGGTGCAAAGTTTCTTGAAGATCGGTTCAGATGTGGATATAGCTCACATATATATTTTTTGTCCGATTTTAAGTAAATGGTGCACTTAAGGCGCATAGCTAAGCCGATTGGCACAACGTTGTCAAATTAATACAAATTAATCGCTGGCAAGTTTCCTTAAAATCGGTTCAGATATAGATGTAGATAAAATCGGTTCAGAAAAGACTCCAAAGGTCTTCTGAAGATTTGAATAGGCAAAAAATCTATATACCATAAATGAACTGTGAAGATATCTCAGATGCATTTTTACACAGCAGGAAATCACTTTAACCCCTTATATCAATCGAAAAAGATTGATTTGAAAGCTTTCTGTATATCACAAAAAACCTCCACATTTTTATAAAATATATAAACTACTCTTGAAAACGTTTAATAGGCCTCTAAATTATCCGACAGACCTCACATGCCATGCCGAACTTTATACACAACTCATCATGGCGGTATCCTCGATACAAATTACTCACCACAAGACCATATATAGCCAAAGTGATTCATATGATTATATACCAATTTCCCTTTACTGTCTTCAATTCGCATTTTCAATTTTCCGCCATTTACATAAGAAATGCTACAAAATTGCCATCACCTTATAAATTTAAAGCACTTCCTTCCTTAAGCTTCTTAGAAAAACGTCTCAAACATTTCATGTAATTTCTTTATTATCAACGAAGGTCAAATCACTCGTAACCCTTTTCAAATGCCAGAGGGTGTGTTTTTGATATTTTCTTCATACCTGACCTGTCACTTTTTATATTAGCCCATGTCAATTCGATGGTTTTGGTGTTTTGTTGTTGCATTGAAAGGTTAGCCGTGTGATTGGTTGCTCTACGAAATGGGAATAAATTAAAGTTCATATTTAAATCTGCTTATAAACACCTTGTTGTTCAGCACTCGAATATAAAGACAAGACCTTTTTTAAGGGCAACTTTGGAAATTTAATGTGAGAAAAAGTGATGGTCGCCTGCAGGTGTCTGTCTATCAATGTGGGTTAGATCAACGTGCTGGGAAAAGTAATTATCCTGAATAGGGTTTTTGCACCAACAGAAATAACATCATTTAGTTTTGGTGTGTGTAGCTCACAATAAGAAGATACCCTGAAAAATAGTCTAATGAGTTTTTACTCATGTGACCATTAAGTATATCTACTGCCTACATATAATGTAGAGGATTTGCTATGAAACTTAATGAACGTATCTTTCATAGAGCAGTATGTGGTACGACGACTGGCAATTTTAATTTTCCCAAAGAGATTTGTCACGGTAACAAAATAATTTGTTTTTTGGTTTAAATTTCGAAAAGTGCTAAAACTAATTGCCCTTGTATGTACAACTTATTCTGCGGGAATGACAACGCCATTCCATTTTTACTTGTTCTCAAGGTTCAACAAATACCAATTGATACATTTACAAATCAGGATTAACAGAGCGGATAAGAAATTTTAAATTTCCAAATAAATTCAAAGTTATTTAATTAAAATGGTACTAGAAGGCAATCTACACTGTGCTACCAAATACTCAACTAAACTCCCGCAAATGGGTACTTAGCGGCTAAATGCCATATCTAACGATCAGGCAGAACTGAATCATTCGAATCTGTATAAGAAACCTACAAACAGGGCTAAAGTCTAACTTTCTGCAGTTCTATACTCTGAGTCTGGGCAATATTTAGCGATATTTGAACTCTCTTGACCGATTGTAGATTTAAATATAGCTCCCATATATAGTTTCGCCAGATTTTAGGTAAATGGTGCACCAAAGTCCCTGAAAATCATTTAATTTGCACGAAATTTGGCAAAGCGTACTGAATTAAGTCTAAAATGATGTGTGTTAAGTTTCGTGAAAATTGGTCCAGATTAAGATATAGCTTTCATATATAGTTTCGCCCGATATTAGGTAAATGGTACACCAAAGTCCCTGAAAATCATTCAATTTGCACGAAATTTGGCAAAGCGTTCTGAAAAAAGTCTAGAACGATGGGTGTTAAATTTCGTGAAAATCGGTTCAGATTTAAATATAGCTCCCATATCTATTTTCTTCCGATTTAATGTAAATGGTGTACCAAAGTCCCCGAATATCTTTCGATTTGCAAGAAATATGGCATAGTGAACTGCATTGTGCCGAGTTTCGTAATAATCGGTTGAGTTTTAAATATAGCTCCTATATACATTTTCGTCCGATTTATGGTAAATGGTGCACTAAATTGCCTAAATATTTTTCGATTTGCACGAAATTTGCCACAGCGTGAATTGAGTCTAGAATGATGTGTGCTAAGTTTCGTGAAAATCGGTTCAGATTTAGATATAGCTCCCATAAATATTTTCGTCAGATATATGGTAAATGGTGCACCAACGACCCTAAATAGCTTTCGATCTGCACGAAATTTGGCACAGCGTACTGAATTAGGCCCAAAATGATAGGTGGTAAGTTTTCTGAAAATCGGGTAAAATTTAGATATTGCTCCCATTTTAAACTAGTGAGCGGAGCAGTATAGTCGGACGGGGCCGACCATATGATAACCTACAAAACTACCACGGAACTCTAACTTTCTGCAGATCTATATCTATTTGCACCCTCTTAACCGATTAGAGGTCAATAGCTTCTATTTCTTGCCATGACATATTTTTCGAATTATGTTTTATATCGTAATATCCATTGTTTTTTTTTTTCATTTTACACAGAGAGGTCTGGGTTGACTTGACCCGCTGAATAGTGACAGATCATTACAAAAGCCCATCAAATTAGTTGATCAGATTCATTCTCCAGTGTAACATTGTGCTTATAATTGTGGCATATAGATCGACATGATCATCGCCGCAAATTATAGACGTTGTCCTTTACCATAACCGGAATCTCATGGAAAATTTAAAAGCATATGAATACAAATGTTGTCATTTTTCACACAAAAGTCAGGGTCCATTTGACCCGCTAAATATTGACCGATCTTTATCCCCTTCTCCATGCAAAAATTCGAGGTGTTTGGGCCATAATTGCGGCCTCAGGAGCGACCAGAAAAACCAACAAAAATAAAGTTTTTGTTTGTTTTTCTGGTCGCTCCATTTCATCCCCTAAATATTAACCGACCTTTTCTAAAAACAATAGGGATCTTCATTGGCCAAAACCCATCCTACAAGCAAAATTTCGTGAAGGTTGTGGCCTGTGTTTACAAATTATAATGGACAGACTCAGCTAGTCGAGATATGACGATCGGTATACTTAAAGGTGGGTCTAGGACCAATAAAACCTAAGACTCAATATAAGGCCGATTGATACAAAATTTTGCACAACGTACTTCAGATAGTATAGCCAAGCGTGTCCAGTTTTGTTGGAATCCTTCCAGATTTAGATATAGCTCCCATATAGTTTCGTCGATTTTAAGTAGGACCCAAGGACCCAAACTCTTTATGTTTTTTTTTAAATATAATGGCGTAATCGCGTGTACAAGTACAGATATAACGCATATACATTTCAGACCGACATTTAGGTTAGGGTCACATATATTTGTTCATCCAATTTCATGTTAATGGCCCTTCTGTCAGGATGCATCTTTTAAATATACCCATAGGGGATTTAGGATTTTAGGCATAGTTTTATGCGAAGTTGGTTTTGTTTTCTAACCGATCTTACAACATTTGAACATTGATGGTCTTCTGCGTGTTTTCTAACCGATCCTACTAGATTTTGACATTACGAAGTAGCTATAATCCGAGATCTTTCTGGGTAAACAACAACTTGTTCACAAAACATTTTCAACTGAAGTTCATATATTTATGTCTATATAGTCTCATACAAAGGTATTGCGTCATTTTCGGTAGGTTCAATGACTTAGCCTATTTATCCAAATTGAGGGTGAATAATTTTTGCTGATTGCAGCACAGTGTTATTCACAACTCAGGCGTTACTGTGTCTACTAATATGTATTTATTTATATAGCCATGTGTGTATATATTTGCATATCGTGCAGCAAATTAATTTAAGTTTTCGTTTAGTTTACGTTGCTTAACACTTGTACCATTCGCGCAAAAACATATATATATATATATATATATATATAATTTACAGTTTTAAACTATTTAGTTGCAACTTAATACATTCGTGAGACCTTGAGCATTTTATGGTGTTGCTATAAGTCTTTTAATTTTTTTTTATTTTTATTGAAGATAAGTTCATCCAATATATTTCGTTATGTATATGTGTGTGTATGCTGGTGACGATTTTTATTTTAACATCACCACCAGTACTACTACTGCCAGTACTAATTGACAGTGCAACGACGAAGATAAATTGAAGTGTATATATGTTGGTATAGTACTTGTGTTCTTGTGACAAACATACCAGAAAAAACTAGTAAGGAAAGTAGTAAAGTCGGACGGGGCCGACTATATGATACCCTTCACCACTTAAAGCAAACTTGACACACTCTATTTGGTATGCCGGTATGCGGTTTAAAATTTTATCTCAATTAGACATGCATTGATTTCTTGGTGTACAATTAACGAAATTATATGGAAGCTATGCTATATCTAAACCGTTTTCAAGGAAATTTGTCGGAGATTGATTTATACTAACTTTAGTACGTTTTGTCAATAGGCCTAGCTATAGTGCATAATTTACTTAAAATCGGACGAAAATCTATATGGGAGCTTTATTTAAATCTGAACCGATTTTCATGAAACTTCGCACATATTATTATAGACGAAATTCAGTATATATCGAAAGATATATAGGGACTTTGGTGCACCATTTACCAAAATTCGGGCGAAACTATATATGGGAGGTATATCTAAATCTGAACCGATTTTCACGAAACCTAGCACACTTCATTCGAGACTTAATTCAAATTGGTGCAAATCGAAAGATGTATAGAGAGTTTAGTGCACCAATTACCTTAAATCGGACGAAAATATATATGGGAACTATATTTCCTTGGGCCAAATGAACGAGCTGTGCCATGAGAGGGTTTAGTGCACTAATTACCTTAAATCGGACGAAAATATATATTGGAGCTATATCTAAATCTGAACCGATTTCAATAGGACTCGTCCTTGGGCCAAATGAATGAGCTGTGCCATATTTCATCCGATTAGGATTATAAATGCGACCTGTACTTTATTTACAATTTAAGATGGACAGACAGACGGAATGACGGACATGCATAAATCGACTTAGAAAGTGATTCTACGCATATTCTCAAAAGGAACCATGGGTCTATCTCGATTCCTTTTGCGTGTTACAAACATGTGCACACCACAGTGTGGTGAAGGGTATAAAAAAATGAAACCAGTAAGGAAAGTAGTAAAGTCGGACGGGGGGACCACTTAGGGTATAGTCAACAGATGCATCCCTACAGACGTCGCATTTTTAAAGGACCAATAAAATGAAATTGGATCCATAAACATGCCATTCTGCAACCGATACTAAATTTTTCATTTGGACAGATATAGAAGCTATATTTAAAACTGAACCGATTTCAGGAAACTTAGCACACATCATTCTAGATTCAATTTCGTGTAAACCGAAAGATATTAAGGGACTTTGGTGGACCATTTACCTTAAATCGGACGAAAATATATATGGGAGCTATATCTAAATCTGAACCGATTGTCCCGAAACCTAAGACACATCATTCTAGACCTAATTCATTACGCTGTGCCAAATTTCGTGCAAATCGAAATATACATAGGGACTTTGGTGCACCATTTACATTAAATCTGACTAATATATATATGGGAGCTATATCTAAATCTGGACCGATTTCCAGGAAACTTAACACACATCATTCTAGGCCTAATTCATTACGCTGTGCCAAATTTCGTGCAAATCAAGAGATATACAGGGACTTTGCTGCACCATATACTTTAAACCGGACGAAAATATATATGGGAGCTATATCTAAATCTGACCCGAATTCCAGGAAATTTAACGCACATCATTCGAGGCCTAATTCATTACGCTGTGCCAAATTTCGTGAAAATCGAGAGATCTATAGGGACTTTGGTGCACCACTTACAAAAAATCGGACGGAAATATATATGGGAGCTATATCTAAATCTAAACCGATTTTCAGGAAACTTAACACACACCATTCTATAACTAATTCATTACGCTGTGCCAAATTTCGTGCAAATCGAAAGATATATAGGGACTTTGGTGCACCATTTACATTAAATCGGACGAAAATATATATGAGAGCTATATCTAAATCTAAACCGATTTTTCCCAATTACAATAGGGTTCGTTCTTGGATCAAATAAGTGACCTAAGCCATCCAAATCGGATCATAGATGCGACCTTTCTTTTTTCACAAAGATACATGGACGGACGGACAGACGGACATGCATAAATCGGCTCAGAAAGTGATTCTATACATATTCTCAAAAGGAACCATTTGTCTATCTCGTTTCCTTTTGCCTGTTACAAACATATGCACAAAGACATAGTACCCTGTACCACAGTGTGGTGAATGGTATAAGAAAACTGAATGTCTTTGTAAACACAAAGATGTGTATGAATCACAACATTGACATAACCTTAACCTTTTCGAAAGAAATACTTTTTACTGAATAAAAATAAAATAAAAACAAGCACCGCTGAACAAGATAAACTGCTGCTGAATTATAATTGAATTAAATTTTTAAAACTTTAGCTTATCTAAGCAGTTGGTGTTTTTCTGTGGCTGACAGTTTTGTTTGTTTGTATGATTTCATGGTCTGCATTAATTTGCATGTGTCACAATAGTACAATGTGTGTACGATACACAACCACTAATGCTGCATACCAGTTTAATTACTTTTTTCCATCCCATCTATGATATGAAAACTTTGTGCAAGTACACTGAGAGTGAAATGACATTGTGGTTTAAAATAGGATAATGATAAAATAATTAATTAAGCTAACTGCTCCCGTTTACAAAAATAGAACAAGGTGTTGCAAATTTAATGAAAATCTGGCAAACATACAAAAAATTTTAAAAATATGTTGAAGTTATTTTCAATTACATCACAAACACTTTAATGACGTTGTAATTTTAAAGTATTTTAAAGTTGTTTTCAATAACATTACAAAAACTATAATGACGTTGTAATGTTCGGTTTTAACGGAAATTTTAAGCCGGGCCTCTATCATTACTGTCAAGATAAATTTATATACCCATTTAAAGACACTTAGGTTAAAAAATTGTGCGAATTTACGTGCGGATGTTTGTCTCCCAGTTTATACCCTTCACCACACTGTGGAACAGGGTATTATGTCTTTGTGCATATGTTTGTAACAGGCAAAAGAAAACGAGACCCAGTAGTTCGAGTAACTGGTGATGAACTAGATATTTTACTAATTACCTGTAAGTACCACTAGTTACCACTTCATGCCCTAGACTGGTGAATTTAACATGTGTATGTCATTGGGGAAGTCAATTGTCCCCTGCCTGCGTTACCAGTATACAGTCATTTCGATAGTCGATTCATTAACCTTTGCATTACCAGTAACTACTAAATTGGTATGATGTGTGTAAACAACTTTTTCAGTTGACAAAAAAATCCAACAGTCTATTTTGTGTTCCTTTTTGGGGTATGAAATAACTAGATCACCAAGTAACTAGCTATATAACTATATAATAGCAGACAATTGATATTTTTTGTACAACTGGGGATAGACACATGGTTCCTTTGAGAATATGCATAAAATCACTTTGTGAGTCGATTTATACATGTCCGTCCGTCCGTCTGTCTGTTTATCTGTCTGTCCATGTTAAATTGTAAAAAAAGTACAGGTCGCATTTATGATCCGAATTGGATGAAATTTGGCACAACTGGTCTATTTGGTCCAAGGACAAACCCTATTGAAATTGGGAAAAACTGGTTTAGATTTAGATATAGCTCCCATATACAGTTTCGTCCGATTTAAGGTAAATGGTGCACCAAAGTACCTATAAATCTCTCGATTAGCCCGAAATTTGGCACAGCGTGTTGAATTAGGTCTAAAATGATGTGTGAAGTTTTCTGAAAATTGGTCCAGATTTAGAAATAGCTCCCATATATATTTTCGTCCGATTTAAAGTAAATGGTGTACCAAAATCGGTTTATATTTCGATATAGCTTTTGTATACATATATTTGTACGATTTTTATTAATGGTGCACCAAACTACTCATATTTATCCGATCGGACACCCGGATTGCTATTTGATTTAAATTGAATAACATAATTTTGTCCCATTGTAAGAATCAACTCTATATCTGACCAAATGAGAAATTTAGTATAGGTTGCAGGATGATAGGTTTATGGATCCATTTTCATGTTAATGGTCCTTCAAAACTGCGACTTCTCTTAGGATTCATCTGTTGAACATACCCAAATTGGTGAAGGGTATCATAAAGTTGGCCCCGTCCGACTTTACTACTTTTCTTACTGGTTTTTGACTGATTTTTTGTAAATAGTGTACTAAAGCTCCTATATTCAATTCGATTTGCGCAAAACTTGGCATAGCGTACTGAATTCAATCCAGAATGATTTATGATAAGTTTGTCTTTTCTTCCGATTTTATGTAAATTGTGCACTAAAGACCCATAGTTTTTCCGATTGGCACACAATTGTTTGTTAATATACCCTCCATACAATGTTGGAGGGTATAAGAATGGTGTTATATGGGGACTGCCCCTAAAGGGGATGACTATTAATAATTTTTGGTAGGGAGATTTGTTACCATATACGACTACAAAATACCAAATTTCAGTGAATTGGGTTGAAAAACGCGCTCAACAACCCCAAAATACCGAAAATTTGGGGGGTACCCTTATATGGGGGAAATCCGAAAAAATACGATCAAACACCCTGTTATATGGGAGCTATGCCTAATCGTGGACCAATATATCCCATCTTCGAACTTGAACTACCTTCAGACAAAAGACAAACCTATGCAAAATTTCAGCACCCTATCTCAATTCCTTCAGAACATAGCGTAATTACAATAGTCAGACAGGCTTTTTGTGGGAGAGCTACCAAGAGGAGTGGACGATGGGTTCTATCTTCGGAATTTGTCTAGGCTTCGTTAAGATAATAGGTTGTGAAAAGTTTGGCTCAAATCATATAGTGACCTTTTAGGCAGTTTTGTTGGTGGAGGTACCAAAGGGAAGGGACCGATATTCTCCATCTACGAACTTGTACTAAGTTTGGAAGAAATATTACGATGTGCAAAGTTTGCATGAAATCGTTTACTCCCTTAAAAAGTTGTCGTGCGCACCAGCTGGCCAGGCATACTGAAGGATCAACATTTGAAACATAGAGTCCGACACTCAAAATTTCGATGAGGCATATTTTTGCTATAGTATATATAATCTTACGCTGAGGTTGTAAAAATAATATAGATATTTACCAACATACGCAAATCCATTGTTAAGTGTGTGATTGTTCTAAATTCGCACAGGAAAAAAAATTTCGACCTAGTCTTAGGGTGTACATTATTTTTATACCCTTCACCACACTGTGGTACAGGGTATTATGTCTTTGTGCATATGTTTGTAACAGGCAAAAATAATTGAGATAGACCCATGGTTCCTTTTGAGAATATGCATAAAATCACTTTCTAAGTCGATTTATGCATGTCCGTCCGTCCGTCTGTCTGTCTGAGCATGTTAAATTGTAAACAAAGTACAGGTCACATTTATGATCCGAATTGGATGAAATTTGGCATAGGTCACTTATTCGGCCCAAGGACGAACCCTATTGAAATTGGGAAAAATCGGTTCAGATTTAGATATAGCTCCCATATATATATTTAACCGATTTAATGTAAACGGTCCCTATATATCTTTCGATTTGCACGAAATTTGGTACAGGCTAATCATTTAGGCCTATAATGATGTCTGCCAATTTTCGTGAAAATCGATCCAGATTTAGATATAGCTCCCATATATAGTTTCGTCCGATTTCATATAAATGGTGCCATAAAGTCCCTATATAACTTTTGATTTGCACAAAATTTGGCATAACGTACTGAATTAAGCATAGAGTGATGTCTGCCAATTTTCGTGAAAATCGGTCCAGATTTAGATATAGCTCCCATATATAGTTTCGTCCGATTTCATGTAAATGGTGCCCCAAAGTCCCTATATATCTTTTGATTTCCACGAAATTTGGCATAACGTACTGAATTAAGCCTAGAGTGATGTCTGCCAAGTTTCGTGAAAATCGTACTTAATTGAGCCCAGAATGATGTCTAAGTTTCGAGAAAATCGGTCCAGATTCAGATATAGCTCCCATATATAGTTTCGTCCGATTTCATGTAAATGGCGCACTAATATTCTTATATATCTTTCGATTTGTACGAACTTTGGTATAACGTACTGAGTTGAGCCTAGAATGATGTCTGCCAAGTTTCGAGAAAATCGGTTCAGATTTAGATATAGCTCCCATATATAGTTTCGTCCGATTTCATGTAAATGGTGCCCTAAAGTCCCTATATATCTTTCGATTTGCACGAAATTTGGCATAACGTGCTGAAATGAGCCTAGAATGATGTCTGCCATGTTTCGAGAAAATCGGTCCAGATTTAGATATAGCTCCCATACATAGTTTCGTCCGATTACATGTAAATGGTGCACCAAAGTCCCTATATATCCTTCGATTTGCACGAAATGTGCCATAACGTGCTGAAATGAGCCCAGAATGATGTCTGCCAAGTTTCATGAAAATCGGTCCTGATTTAGATATATCTTCCATTTATAGTTTCGTCCGATTTCATGTAAATGGTGCCCCAAAGTCCCTATATATCTTTTGATTTGCACGAAATTTGGTACAGCCTAATCATTTAGGCCTAGAATGATGTCTGCCAAGTTTCGTGAAAATAGGTCAAGATTTACATATAGCTCCCATATATAGTTTCGTCCGATTTCATGTAAATGGTGCACCAAAGTCCCTATATATCCTTCGATTTGCACGAAATGTGGCATAACGTACTGAATTGAGTCTAGAATGATGTCTGCCAAGTTTCGAGAAAATCAGTCCAGATTTCTATATAGCTCCCATATGTAGTTTCGTCCGATTTCATGTAAATGTTGCACCAAAGTCCCTATATATCTTTCGTTTTGCACAAAATTTGGCATAACGTACTGAATTGAGCCTAGAGTGATGCCTGCGTTGTTTCGTGAAAATCGGTCCAGATTTAGATATAGCTCCCTTTTATTATAGATTGATTTTAAGTAATTGATGCACCAAGAACCAATAGGAACAAAACGTTCTGAAATTAGTATAACCTATCCTGTGACAAATTTGTTTGAAATCGCTTAATATTTGGATAGAGCTTCCATATATATTTTCGCCCGATTTCAAGTAAATTGGGCATCAAACTCCTCATGTTAGTCAGTTTGACATCAAATTTTGCACAACGTACAAAATTGAGCATAGAATTATGTAGTTGCGTTTTCTAGAAGTACAGACATAGTCCAACGGATGACCCATTTATATTTGTTTGAAGTCGATTTACATACTTTATGGATAGATCTACGTAGATTCACATTTAGATAAATATCACATATTTTATTTCATCCAATTTCATGCTAATAGTCCTGTTTAATATACCCATAGTGGTGAAGGGTATCATATAGTCGGCCCCGTCCGACTTTACTACTTTCCTTACTGGTATAAATTTTAAATAGCGCATCTGGAGCGCTTTTATTTACCTTCAATAATACTGCTAATATTATTGTAACTACAACCTTAATTATATAATAATCCAGCAACCAATTCATTGTTGCGGCTATACAATAGCAACAGCATCCATAGAAGAATCTACATTCATTATTCGAACCACAAGACAATTCGCCACAACAATGCCTCAAGTGATACCTACATTATTATGAATTTCAATAACGATGCCGTTGTTGTTGCTTCTGTTGTCGTCGTTTAAATAAATCGAACCTTATCAAAGTTTAGATAAATATTTCGGTAGGACGCGGTGTGAAAACACAAGACTTCCATCTAAACACACAAAACAAAATATTCACTACAGTTTCTTTAATTTTCAAAACACAACCGAAAAAGTGATAATTGGAAATAAATTGAATACATTAAAGAATTGAACAAACACAAACAATGTTGCTTGAAGGAACACAATAGTAACATGAACAAAATTTGCATGATGATATTTTGCTTCCTCGAAGGCAGGAAGGAACAATCACATATTTATAAAATATTTATTTTGTAATGGTCTATTTGTTGCCTCAAGGCAATGATGTTCAATGAATTTTTGTATCCGGTATTTAAGATTTCATTATGAAATAAAAATATTTAGTGAAGGAATATTTATTATGTAAATTATAGTAACTACTAGTAGTTATATGTACATCACTGTGTAGATTTATTCAAGGTCTGCACAACATAAAATTATTCAGAAGATAAATAAAAGGATATTGAAAAATACGTTGTTGTGTTTTCAAACCGAACAATTTAAGTGTGGAGATATTCAACAAATTTAAGTTAATAGTTGAATTTGCAGAGAAGAGATTGGATACAATGAAATCATTAAAATAGATGCCCAAAATATAGATCGATCTGAGAAATTAATATTATTTGGTGAACTTAGACGAAATAAAGAGTGGTTATATCTACATCTACATACATTTTACAAAATTCAATACCTATTATTCTAGGTACGATTTGATACGCCGGACGAAAATATATCTGAGACGATTTAAATCATATGCCCAATGCAATATTTTATGTTAGGCGAAAATACATGAGCTCCTCGGTCACCATTTGCATAAAATCGGACGAAAATATATATGGGATCTACATCTAAATCTAAACCGCTTTCTATACAACTCTACACATGCTATTTTACACTCAATTCAATAGGGTAAACCAATTATAGTGCAAATCGAACGGAATCTATGGTGCTGCATTAAAATAAAATCGGAAAAAAGTATATGTGGAGATATAGCTCCCGATTTAAAAAAACCGATTAAAAAAAACTTCACGTGCGGCCAACTGTCAAAATTTCAAAACGTTATGCAAAATTGTATCTCAATCGGACAAAACTTAGCTGTTTGGTGCACAATTTACAAAAAAAAAAAACTGATTAAACTATATCTAAATCTTAACCGATTCCATCAAAATTTCGTATACATCAATTTGGATTTAATTCCGTACGCCATGCTAAATTGTGTCTCAATCGGACAAATATTGGGAGTTTGGTACACAATTTACATTAAATCGGGCGAAAATATATAAGTGGCCTGTACCAAATTTCATCTCAATTCGAACTATAAATGCGACCTGTACTTTGCTTACAGAAATAAATAGACGGATTGATGCGTTGACGGACGGACATGCATAAATCGATTCTATGCATAGTATCAAAAGTAATCATGAGTCTACCTAGAGGTAGCCGAGGTACAAATACATAATAAAACCAGTAAGGAAAGTAGTAAAGTCGGGCGGGGCCGACTATATGATACCCTTCACCACTTTGGGTATATTCAACAGATGAATGCTAACATACGTCGAATTCTGCAACCTATACTAAATTTTTCATTTGTTCATATATAGGGCTGCTTCTTACAATGGGACAAAATTACCAATATGTATATATGTAGTAGCTATATCAAAATCTGAACCGATTTCAATGAGAATGGCAGAGATTAACATATATTAACTACAGTTTATTGTACAAAATTGTGTGGTAATCGGACAAACTTTGGGTCTTTAGTGCACAATTTACATAAAATCGGAAGAAAAAATATATAGGAGCTATATAAAAATCTGAACCGATTTTCAGGAACCTTTACACACATCACTCCAGACTCATTTTAGTACACTATGCCAAATTTTGTGCAAATCGAAATATGTATAGGGACTTTGGTACACCATTTACATTAAATCGGACGAAAATTTATATAGAAGCTATATGTAAATCCATATAGCTTTGATACACCATTGACCTTAAATCGGACGAAAATATATATGGGTTCTATATCTAAATCTGAACCGATTTTCAGGAAACTTAACACACATCATTCTATACCTAATCCATTTCGCTATGCCAAATTTCGGGCAAATCAAAAGATTTATAGGGACTTTGGTACACCACTTACCTTAAATCGGACGAAGATATATATAGGAGGTATATCTAAATCTGAACCGATTTTCAGGAAACTTAACACACATCATTCTAGACCTAATTCAATACGCTATGTCAACATTCGTGCAAATCAAATCATTTTCAGGGACTTTGGTGCACCATTTACCTAAAATTGGCCGCAACTATATGTGGGAGCTATATCTAAATTTGAACCGATTTTCACGAAACTTAGCATACATCATTCTAGACCTAATTCAGTAGGCTATACCAAATTTCGTGCAAATCGAAAGATATATAGGGACTTAGGTACACCATTTATTTAAAATCGGGCGATACTATATATGGGAGCTATATCTAAATCTGAACCGATTTTCACGAAACTTGGCACAAGTCATTCCAGACCTAATTCAAAACCCTATGCCAAAATTCGTGCAAATCAAATCATTTTCAGGGACTTTGGTGCACCATTTACCTAAAATCGGCCGAAACTATATATGGAGCCAGGGACGTACGCAGGGGGGCGGCCCTGGGGGCCGAAATGAAATCCTGTGTACGTTGCTGATGGGAGCTATATCTAAATCTGAACCGATTTTCACGAAGCTTTGCAAACATCATTCTAGACCTAATTCAGTAGGATATACCAAATTTCGTGCAAATCGAAAGATATATAAGGACTTTGGTACACCATTTACCTTAAATCGGACGAAAATATATATGGGAGCTATATCTAAATCCGAACCAATTTTTCCCAATTTCAATAGGGTTCGTCCTTGGGCCAAATAAGTGACGGACGGACAGGCGGATGGACGGACGGACATGCATAAATCGACTCAGAAAGTGATTCTATGCATATTCTCAAAAGGAACCATGGGTCAATCTCGATTCCTGTTGCCTGTTACAAACATATGCACAAAGACATAATACCCTGTACCACAGTGTGGTGAAGGGTATAAACATCTCTGCGGACATTTTCTATGGACATCCTTGATTAGTATTTTGGGTCGTGTTTGCCAACAATCATTTAGAATTTTGGGTTCTTGGTGGGTAAAACACGTCTCTACAGAAAGAGCATGACGGCGACTCATTTTCCTACTGAAAATTTTAGATTTGTAATAACATTTCTTACAATTTGGCTAGAGAAATGCATGCCCCATGATTGGAACCTTAGTATCCTGTGACACGTGCACAAAAATGGAGAGAGGACGATATGTGCTAACTATGGAGGAATGAGTCTCCTACCCATCGCATATAAAGTCATATACAGTGTACTGTTAATATTATTGGACCATTCCAGAATTTCATTCTGCGCCAAATCCTGGAACAGGCCCACGAAAAACACATCGACACATTTCACCTATTCCTCGACATTCGGCAGCTTTATCCGTAAGATGTGTTAAAACTCATGTCTGCGTTTGGCATTCCTGCAAAATTAATATGGCAATGCAGGATAACTTTAACTGACACAAGGGCAGCAACTAAAGTCGGAAAGGTCCTCTCAGAGCCCTTCAATGTCGAAGGAGGATTCAGAGAAGACCGAGCTGAACGCGCAAGAAATCCAATAGACTCGGACCAACTTTGGAACTTAAAAAACTACCGCTTCGATATATTCAACGATTTTATACACCTCGGTACCGCCATACATAAAACTTATGGCATTAAATTATGAATTGAAATTCGGAGAAAGATAATCTTGGTCAACAGCTGCTACTATGGTCTAAGTAAGCTGTTTAAGAATAAGGCCACCTACCGCCAGACCGAACTCTACAAGAATCTGACACTAGCCGTGCTGTTGCATGGATCTAAAGCATAGATATTTGCGCAAGCAGATAAGACAGCTCTTAGAGTGTTTGGGAGAAAAATTTCCCCCGAAGATCTATGGGCCGATCTGCGTCAACGGTGAATATTGCCGTGGAATGAAGTATGAGTTCTACCATATATTCTTGGACGTCGACGTTGTCAGATGTAGCTACTACCTTGGTTATGTTGTGAAAATGGATGTTTACTTATTTTATTTCGAAAACGATGATTTAAGTTAAGTTGCAATTTGTTCTACACCAAGTAGCATTTAAAATCATAATGACAGGAATATCCTAAACACTAAAAAGTAAAATGCGTACGTTTTAAAATTATGTTTTATTACACTGTGCAACACAAAAAATAATTACCGGGAAATTCCAACAGATTATGAAAGCATGTCCGTCTGTCCGTCTGTCTGTTGTAATCACTCTAGCGTGTAAACGAATTGAGATAGAGCCCCAAAATTTTGCATAGAGTCGTCTTTTGTCTGCAGGCAGGTCAAGTTCGATGATGGGGTATATCGGTCCACGTTTAGGCATAGCTCCCATATAAGGGTACCTCACATTTTTCGGTATTTTGAAGTTCTTAAGCGTGTTTTTCAACCGAATTCGCTGAAATTTGGTACATTGGGTTCTTATTGGGTACTAAATGCCTCCACAAAAAATTATTAGTGTAGGTCCACTTTTTCTGGTAGCCCCCATATAACGGTACCTCCTAATTTTCGGTATTTTGAGGTTCTTGAGCGCGTTTTTCAACCGAATTAGCTGAAATTTGGTACATTGGGTTCTTATTGGGTACCAAATATCCCTACTAAAAATTATATATATAGGTCCACTTTTTCTGGTAGCCCCCATATCCAGTTTTTGGGGGGTTCTGACCGTATTTTTTCACCGAATTGGCTGAAATTCGGTACTTTGAGTTCTTATTGGGTAGCAAATCTTTGTACTAAAAATT
>NW_026879752.1:0-28903 GCF_032173495.1 Musca vetustissima | reverse complement strand
TCACAACACAACTCACGGTGAAGGCAATCTGGACAAGTAATTAGAAGGGTTGAATAATAGTAATATTCGGAAAATATGTCAGTGTAAGGAAGAGGTGCTGTTGACCTCTAATCGGGCAAGCGGGTGCAAATATAACGAAATATTGCCCAGGCTCGGAATAAACATACGTAGAAAGAGTTCCGTGGTAGTTGTGTAGGGTATCGTATGGTCGGCCCCGTCGGACTATACTGCTCCGTTCACTGGTTTTATATTATAGACAATAATTCTTAAGTTTATGAACGGTCGCAAATTCTGCACAGAGAACATATCAAGGCGACGATTGGTGCTATAACCATTCAAATATCCTGTAGCACTACTTGGCACTAGGTTGTGTACATCATTTTTTGGAAAAAATCGTATTTATAACTGTTTAGCTCAGAGGGGCTCCGCCGATGGGAGTCGGTACGCCGAATGCGTCGAGCAGTGGACCGTAGGGGAAAGGTGTACGAATAGCCGTGTGTGCCGTGAAAGTAAAGAATAGAATAAAAACACAAGAGTTTTCTTAATATAGTAATTCAATGGTTTATTGATTGTTTGGTTGTTGGTAACGAAATTACCTTACTATGCACAACGATATGCGTGGTTGTCTGTCCGACTGACAGATTGATACTCCTTGATGCTTAAAGGAGGCGGCAAAACAAGTGACAATTACTCGTTAAAATGTCAACGGCGCTAAGCCAAGGTTGGTATGGAGTGGAAAAGCAAATGAATCTGCAGTAACAGATTCGTTATCCAAATTCCTTACAACGATAACACGAAGTATAAGGCCGCAGATGAATCTGCAGTTACAGATTCAGACCTTTAGAAATCAATATTTGCGAAATCATTTATTATAAGCCGCAGATGAACCTGCAGTTACAGATTCGGGCTTCAATCAAGTATGTCGTATGAAGTCGCAAATGAATCTGCAGTTACAGATCGGACTTCAGCGAGCTATTATTTACCCGAAACGATATTCGAGGGTCGCTTTGCAACATTATGTCCCAATAAATGTGTATTAATAAATGTTATCAACTTTTTCTTTGACATTTTGTGCAACGATTTTGAGGAAAGCTGCACTTAATATAAAAAAGAAAAAACTCATATCTGCTGCTTTCACATTACGCGGGCTCGTTTTTGTGAAACGCGATGATGCTGATACTCCCATCACCATTAGTTCCATAGATCAACTAAATACTCTCTTTCGCTTCTCTCAACAACCTGTGCCTGATCACTCGTGCAATGGAGAAGGTGTTAACTAAATGTCATTCTTATTGTTGCCAACAGCTATGTCAACTTACAGTGTTGCCAACAACAATGTTTATGCGTTACCAATCATATACGTATAAATCAATAAATCTAAACAGACAGTTATTTTTAAAAATTAATTTTAAATTAATCTTATCATATTTTTACATTTTATTAAATTTGAAAAAAGTTAATTATCTATTATTAATATCAATATTGTTTAAAGAAATGAAATCACTGAAACTAAAACTAGTTGTGCAGGTGCTTGTTGCTTATTTAACTGTGATATATGATCTGTGATACTAGATATAATTCCAAAGACGTACTCTTCAACATGATAAGGGTTCTCACCAAACAACGAAATGGACTGAAGTTGGTACATATTAACGCTCAAAGTCTTAATAATAAACTAGATGAATTTCAACAACTCTTCGTTTCCTCGGGAGTTGACGTCATTTGTATCTCTGAAACATGGTTTCATTGCGAAGTACAAGACAGCATCTATAATATACCTGGCTATACATTGTTCCGTGCGGATCGCGTATCTTTTGCCGGGGGCGTGTGCATATACATTAAAAATAGCATTAAATGTAAAGTTATATCGAAATCTAAAAGTTCGAGCCCGAATGAATATATCATCATGGAGTTAAATCTAAAAATGTCTCAAAAATGTCTTATTGGCTGCGTTTACAGACCGAATAAACATTCAGAAGTTACTGAACTGCTTTCAGACTTACAAAATATTTCAGTGACATACAATGATATTATTATTTGCGGCGATTTTAACAGCAATATTCTGCTCGAAAATATGTTAGCCGATGAGTTTCAAATGATCGACTTATATCCAGTTAACACCACAAATCCTACTCATTTTCATACTAGTTCGAATAGCCTAATCGACATTATTTTTTCTAACCAACTATCAAAAATACTACTGTATGATCAGCTATCAGCTCCAGAGTTTTCTAAACACGACCTTCTTTATATGGTTTATGATATTGATGTCATCATCACAAATGAAACCATTTCATATCGCAATTTTGGCAACACAAATTATAACCTTTTAAATTACCTCTTATTCAATATTTATTGGGATGAAATTTATACCATGACAAATGCAAATGACCAAGTAATGTTTCTCCAAGAAAAATGTTATCTTATTTTGGATGAATGTGTGCCCTTAAAAACATTTTCACCGAAGAATGAAGAGAAACCATGGTTTAATAATCATATCAAAGATATTATATATAAAAGAGATTATAGCTACAAACGATGGAAAAAATACAAAACACCAGAGCTCTATGAACAATTCAAATCTTTGAGACGTGAAGTAACAAGATGTATACAAAAGGCTAAATCTATTTACTACAAATGCAAATTTTCAACAGCATTAAGCAGCAAATGTAAATGGAAGAAAATACGAGAAATCGGCATTGGAAACAAATATAGATCCCATTCAAATAATGATATCGATGTTGAAGAGTTAAATCGAAAATTCGTTGGTCCAAACTTGGCCGTCAATTCCGAGAATTTTTACTCACGCTTGAATATTGTTCATAATGAAAATGAATTTTCCTTCAGATGTGTCGAACACACTGAAGTTATTTCAACATTCAAGGAAATTAAATCGAATGCTGAGGGTATGGATGGTATCAATCCGAAGCTACTAAGATTAATCTTACCAAAAATTCTACCCTACATAATATATATATTAAATACCATTCTTGTTAAATCTACCTTCCCTGGTGCATGGAAACAAGCGAAAATTATTCCAATTCCCAAAGCTAACCATGAATATCGTCCTATAGCAATATTGCCTTTAATATCTAAAGTATTGGAAACCTTGATGTACAAGCAAATCAATGAATATCTCACTAAAAATAACATGCTTACTGAACATCAGTCTGGATTTAGGAAGAACAGAAGCTGTGTTACTGCCCTCTTGGACGTCACTGAAGATCTAAGATGTAATCAAGACAATATGCAAGATTCCTTCTTCGTACTTCTAGATCACAGCAAGGCATTTGACACCGTAAACCATAACATTCTATTACTGAAACTCCACAAATTTTTTAAATTCTCTGCCTCTGCATGCCGTCTTATTAAATCATACTTGAGCAACCGATCACAAGCAGTTTTTCACAACAATATGTTCTCTTCGCAGTTGCCTGTAAAACACGGTGTTCCCCAAGGATCGGTTTTGGGCCCTTTATTATTTTGCATTTACATCAACGATCTACCGGAGTCACTGACACATTGCAAATTACATATATATGCTGATGATGTTCAATTATATCTAGGATCGAACACAAGAAATTTACAATTTACGATAAATATAATTAATGATGATTTGAGAAACATATCTAATTGGGCTGAAAACAACAGGCTAGGAATAAACCCCCTTAAGTCAAAATGCATACACATATGTAGAAACAAACAACAAACTCAAAAAAATGCCTTAAAAAATAATAATTCTACAATTGAATACGTTAGCTTCGCTTCTAACCTAGGAGTGGTATTTAATGAAACGCTGTCATGGTCGACTCACATTAATATAACAGCAGGAAAAGTACATGGAATGTTACTAAACCTCTGGGCAGTTCATACCTCTACACCCATGGAAATACGCATGTTACTTGCAAAATCATACTTTTATATGGCTCCGAAGTTTTTTACAACTGTGATCATGCTGACCAACGCAAGCTTAAAGTTACGTTTAATAACATTGCAAGATATATATTTAATAAAAAACGTAGTGATCGAATTTCTGAGCTTGTCTATAAGATTTTCAACATGACATTTGAAAACTACCTTAAATATAGAGCTCTCGTATTTCTTCATAAAATTATAATAAACAAGGAACCATCTTACTTAATAAAAAGAATACAATTTGCCAGATCTAACAGAGGCAAGAAAATAATACAATTAAAATTTAAAACTTCCAAATCGGAAAAACAATTTTTCATACCAACTATTCGTCTTTGGAATAATCTTCCACCTAATATACAGGTTATAAGCAACATCCTGCGTTTCAAACATGAATTACAAGAATATCTTATATAAAATGAACAATAAACATATTTTGTTACTATCTTTATTCGTAATATACTCTTGAAATATTCAATGTACCACTAGCACCACTTCATAAGAATTTTATTATTCTCACGGTGCTAGATTTATATCGATAAATAAATAAATAAATCCCCAAGCTACTTTATAATGGGGGGTCCGATAATGTGGGGCCTAACCCGAAACCTAAGTCAATATTGATAGTTTTTAATACGAATTTTGCAAAATCAATAAGGATTAAAAATACTAAATTACAGCAATTTGATTGAAAACGCGAACAAAATCTCCAAAAAAACAACATTAAGGGAATACAGTTATATGGGGTTTACCCCCAAATAGATGACCAAAATTAATCATTTTTGGTAAGAATCCCATAACACCAAATATATAGTCCTACCAAATTATGTGAAACTAATACCTTCCAATTTCATCATCGGCATGCTATGTTGGTAAAAGTCAATTTTTAATTTTTTATTAAATTTTTAAAGGAAATTTTCGACGACTATTTATACCCTACACAACTATGTTGCCAGGGTATTATATCTTTGTGCAGCTACCAAGAGTTTTTAACGCCGCGAAATATTGGTCCTAGACCCACCTTTACGTATACCGATCGTCATATCTAGACTCGCGGAGTCGATCTAGACGTGTATGTCCGTCCGTCTGTCCATTATAATTTGTAAACACGATACAGGCCACAGTTATGGACCAATATTCACGAAATTTTGCATATAGGATGGGTTCTGGTCAATGAAGACCCCTATTGTTTTTGGTAAAGATAGGTTAATATTTACGGGATGAAATGAACCAAAAACTTTATTTTTGCCTGATTTTCTGGTCGCTCCAGAGGCCACAATTATGGCCCAAGCATCTCGAATTTTTACATGGAGAAGGGGATTGGACCAAAGAATAAGAATGACTGTTTTGATAAAGATCTGTCAATATTTAGCGGGTCAAATGGACCCTGACTTTTGTGTGAAAAATTACAAAATTTGTATTCAATTTGGTTTATATATTTACTCCTGAAGGACATAGTCCGAGATGTTGATAGTATATCGAAGAGGAGTGGTTGACCTTTAAATTGATACAAATTATATTGTCGTATGTACTCGGATGTGGGAGTTACACGTATATATTTACAGGTGCTTACGTATTCAGATATTATTTAGTGACGCATTACCACACTAGAGGGCCGATATATATCACTGATCGATTTGAAATTTTCAGTGAATACTAATTTTGGGATGAAGTGGACCGAAAACTTAATTTTTTTAAGTCGTTCTACCACAATTATAAGGCGGACATCACAACACAACTCACGGTGAAGGCAATCTGGACAAGTAATTAGAAGGGTTGAATAATAGTAATATTCGGAAAATATGTCAGTGTAAGGAAGAGGTGCTGTTGACCTCTAATCGGGCAAGCGGGTGCAAATATAACGAAATATTGCCCAGGCTCGGAATAAACATACGTAGAAAGAGTTCCGTGGTAGTTGTGTAGGGTATCGTATGGTCGGCCCCGTCGGACTATACTGCTCCGTTCACTGGTTTTATATTATAGACAATAATTCTTAAGTTTATGAACGGTCGCAAATTCTGCACAGAGAACATATCAAGGCGACGATTGGTGCTATAACCATTCAAATATCCTGTAGCACTACTTGGCACTAGGTTGTGTACATCATTTTTTGGAAAAAATCGTATTTATAACTGTTTAGCTCAGAGGGGCTCCGCCGATGGGAGTCGGTACGCCGAATGCGTCGAGCAGTGGACCGTAGGGGAAAGGTGTACGAATAGCCGTGTGTGCCGTGAAAGTAAAGAATAGAATAAAAACACAAGAGTTTTCTTAATATAGTAATTCAATGGTTTATTGATTGTTTGGTTGTTGGTAACGAAATTACCTTACTATGCACAACGATATGCGTGGTTGTCTGTCCGACTGACAGATTGATACTCCTTGATGCTTAAAGGAGGCGGCAAAACAAGTGACAATTACTCGTTAAAATGTCAACGGCGCTAAGCCAAGGTTGCAATAAACCGTAGCGCGTACATTTTAACGAATAATTAAGGACCAAACCAGGGGTCAATAAAAATTAGTATTTTTAAACAAATCTAAATTAAACATTCCGGCCCCCTTGAAACATCAAGGTATGTTTCTTAACAATACAAGTAAGTACGTAATAGGTACGACAGGAGTATAGTGCAGTGTAAGCATTCCAACAAAATGTATGGAGTGGAAAAGCAAATGAATCTGCAGTAACAGATTCGTTATCCAAATTCCTTACAACGATAACACGAAGTATAAGGCCGCAGATGAATCTGCAGTTACAGATTCAGACCTTTAGAAATCAATATTTGCGAAATCATTTATTATAAGCCGCAGATGAACCTGCAGTTACAGATTCGGGCTTCAATCAAGTATGTCGTATGAAGTCGCAAATGAATCTGCAGTTACAGATCGGACTTCAGCGAGCTATTATTTACCCGAAACGATATTCGAGGGTCGCTTTGCAACATTATGTCCCAATAAATGTGTATTAATAAATGTTATCAACTTTTTCTTTGACATTTTGTGCAACGATTTTGAGGAAATAGAATTCCAATTGTCGATTTCGAACTCCAGCCGATGTGGATGCTATACTGTTCGAGGGACGAAAAACAGGGGCTGAAGCTGACAATGATATTGCGAAACTATTTCCCTGGCTTCTCCAGTTGTCTTATGCAACAAATAGAACATACGTTCCACATCGGTCAACCTAGTATTCTTTATAAAAATGGCGCAAAACAAATCCCGAAAGGATGGCCAAGCAGATAAATCCCCATCGAAAACATCAATCTCTATTGGAGGTAAGGCCATATTGTGAACGTTATCACAAGCGGAAGAAATGTTGGAAACGAAGGCCATATTAAAAGAAGAAGCACCAAAATTTTCGAAAAATATGCAAAATTAAATAAAATAACGAAATTATTTAATTAGTCTTACTAGCACAAGTTACTAGTTTGTGTCCTTTTGACAAACAATTAATATAACAGCAGGAAAAGTACATGGAATGTTACGAAACCTCTGGGCAGTTCATACCTCTACACCCATGGAAATACGCATGTTACTTGCAAAATCATACCTTGTTCCGACTCTTTTATATGGCTCCGAAGTTTTTTACAACTGTGATCATGCTGACCAACGCAAGCTTAAAGTTACGTTTAATAACATTGCAAGATATATATTTAATAAAAAACGTAGTGATCGAATTTCTGAGCTTGCCTATAAGATTTTCAACATGACATTTGAAAACTACCTTAAATATAGAGCTCTCGTATTTCTTCATAAAATTATAATAAACAAGGAACCATCTTACTTAATAAAAAGAATACAATTTGCCAGATCTAACAGAGGCAACAAAATAATACAATTAAAATTTAAAACTTCCAAATCGGAAAAACAATTTTTCATACCAACTATTCGTCTTTGGAATAATCTTCCACCTAATATACAGGTTATAAGCAACATCCTGCGTTTCAAACATGAATTACAAGAATATCTTATATAAAATGAACAATAAACATATTTTGTTACTATCTTCCCCTTGAAACATCAAGGTATGTTTCTTAACAATACAAGTAAGTACGTAATAGGTACGACAGGAGTATAGTGCAGTGTAAGCATTCCAACAAAATGTATGGAGTGGAAAAGCAAATGAATCTGCAGTAACAGATTCGTTATCCAAATTCCTTACAACGATAACACGAAGTATAAGGCCGCAGATGAATCTGCAGTTACAGATTCAGACCTTTAGAAATCAATATTTGCGAAATCATTTATTATAAGCCGCAGATGAACCTGCAGTTACAGATTCGGGCTTCAATCAAGTATGTCGTATGAAGTCGCAAATGAATCTGCAGTTACAGATCGGACTTCAGCGAGCTATTATTTACCCGAAACGATATTCGAGGGTCGCTTTGCAACATTATGTCTCAATAAATGTGTATTAATAAATGTTATCAACTTTTTCTTTGACATTTTGTGCAACGATTTTGAGGAAATAGAATCCAATTGTCGATTTCGAACTCCAGCCGATGTGGATGCTATACTGTTCGAGGGACGAAAAACAGGGGCTGAAGCTGACAATGATATTGCGAAACTATTTCCCTGGCTTCTCCAGTTGTCTTATGCAACAAATAGAACATACGTTCCACATCGGTCAACCTAGTATTCTTTATAAAAATGGCGCAAAACAAATCCCGAAAGGATGGCCAAGCAGATAAATCCCCATCGAAAACATCAATCTCTATTGGAGGTAAGGCCATATTGTGAACGTTATCACAAGCGGAAGAAATGTTGGAAACGAAGGCCATATTAAAAGAAGAAGCACCAAAATTTTCGAAAAATATGCAAAATTAAATAAAATAACGAAATTATTTAATTAGTCTTACTAGCACAAGTTACTAGTTTGTGTCCTTTTGACAAACAATTTATACAACGATCTTGTCGCTTTACCAATGCAAACCTATTTGCGGGGGATAATTCATTAAATTTGTGACACAAATGAAGGTGGTGTGGACTCTCAAGACATAGAGAACACGATTTTTTAATTGAAGGAGGGGACAATATTTTTAAATTGGGCTTACTAACTGTATTCAGCGATTTCGATTTTTTGAAAGGAATGGATGTGCTTCTGAAACTTTCCAAACACACGAGCGTGTTTATCCTATGTGAAAGAAATATGTCTAAATCTTTCCACGAGGAAAGAACAGATTTGTTTTTCACGCTTTCTTCCCATAAACTTAGAGTAATTTTCGGCAAACGTTGTTGACAAACGAATACGAGAATTGGATCCCATTGATCCGTTGGGACATTGTAAGTCAACATTGACGATATGCAGCTATTAATGCCGCATCGAATCTCTTTTAAACCAGAGATAGTTTCTTTATCGAGAATCGGAAGATTGAACAATGACGACAACTGGCGATTTACAAAAACCCGAGTATTTTCGAATTCGCTGTGGAGTGCTTTCCAAGCTAGAGAGAAACCAAGCCACGATTGGCGGGAAAACAACAAAAGGGGATAAGTGACGTTGCAAAACGACCTTTGAACGAAACCGAGTGTTTTGTTATGGTCGCGACAATTTACTTTCGCGGGCTCACAAATACTGCACTATACGTACCTTGCAATTAAATTAATGGACTGTATTTTATAGGATGCCAATTTCCAGTAGTGATCGATGACCCAATCTGGCTCGAATTGACCAAATGTTTAGCTCAGAGGGGCTCCGCCGATGGGAGTCGGTACGCCGAATGCGTCGAGCAGTGGACCGTAGGGGAAAGGTGTACGAATAGCCGTGTGTGCCGTGAAAGTAAAGAATAGAATAAAAACACAAGAGTTTTCTTAATATAGTAATTCAATGGTTTATTTATTGTTTGGTTGTTGGTAACGAAATTACCTTACTATGCACAACGATATATGCTCGCAACGATATGCGTGGTTGTCTGTCCGACTGACAGATTGATACTCCTTGATGCTTAAAGGAGGCGGCAAAACAAGTGACAATTACTCGTTAAAATGTCAACGGCGCTAAGCCAAGGTTGCAATAAACCGTAGCGCGTACATTTTAACGAATAATTAAGGACCAAACCAGGGGTCAATAAAAATTAGTATTTTTAAACAAATCTAAATTAAACAATAACATTTATATACGCCATTTTTAATGGTTATCTTCAAAAGTTTAATAATTTTCACTTTCATTATAATCAGCAATTCCATCGGTGTAATTGGCCTTCATTTAATGTTAATATTTTGACGCATGTCAATTTTATATAACATTTTTCAAATATAAATTATATTCACAATAGCAAATGGAGAGGAATAGCCCAGCTTGCTGCCTTTTGATTGCAATTGGTTAAATTGGGGAAATAATCGGTAAATTGAGTAAATACCCATTTTTGGGTATTTGTTTATTAGTTTTGCAATACTTTAAACATATGAGTAAATAACCGAGTATTTACCAAAAAAAACTGATTATGAACTCATTAACTGGTGAACCATCCTAGTTTATAAATATTTGGGTATTTACCCATTTTTAATCGATTTTGGCTGTGTTATTTTCATATTTCGTGATTTTGTGTATTTTTTCTGTTGGTACAGTTGTCTCTTATATATATTGGTAACATAAGCCCTTTTGAATTGTGAGTTATGACTAAGGTTATGACTTTTTTTAAATTCGTATCTCGGTATGATATATTAATGAGTCTTTACTTAAGATTAGATAATATCTTAATGCTAAGGTGATACTGGTAACAAAAAATCTCGCCCACAAAATCGTTTGAAATATTCTTATTTTTAAGATGTAAAATATAAAGACAGCCGCAGCTCGTTTGTATAAGAAGTAATGACACGGTGCTCCCGACCGTTCTTTGTAAGTGGTTGTAAGGCACTCTTCTGTATAACAATTATTGAGACACGGTACTCCAGAATGTTCTTGGTGATGCACTGGTTTTATTGTAAAATATTTATCTTTAGGTACTACTTAAACTAATCTTGCTTAGCCTGTGGAGAGTTTTCCCATCGTGTGCGTCATAAAATCTCAACACCAACAATCTTATGAGCGTTGCATGTGGGATTTTAGACACTTATAACACTCCAACGATCAAATCTTCTGCAACATAAAATTCTGTTGAAAGTATTTTGAGCATGCTGACGACTGGCAAGAAGAGGTGATAAATTAAATTTCTGTTCAAAGCATTTTGAACATGCTGACCACTCACAAAGGGATGACCACTCACAACATTTATTTTATATTTAAATAGATTGATCCCTAGTGGTGTTTCTTAAACCTACTCATACATTCTTATACAAATCTAAAGCAATGTGAGCAGAATTATTCTATCATAATGCATATGAATTATTACTAATAAGAAACTATAATACACTATAATTAAGGAAATAATAAACAATATCAGCCTTTCGCTAACAGCACCCACGATTCGTCACAGCCAATTTTCAGGAGATCTAATTCTAGCTCTGGCTTTCCAAGATTCATTCTGTCACTATCCTTTTTCTTGAGCTGGCCCATAGATTCTACTAAACTGCTCTGTTTCTTCTTGTTTCTCCTTTACGTAGAATTCTGTTTCTCATTTATGTGTTTTCTCCAGTGGTCTTCCTACCACTGAACTGTTACTAACCAGCACTAGTGGACTGTCTCCATCTTTGATATTTGATACCAAATTCCCTCCACAGTGAGGGCTTGCCGAGGCACCAAAATGTCATTGGAAGATTCCACTTTATTATGCAGATCCTTCCTTACATCAGAGTATATGTCCGCCATACGGTTCAATTTGAAGAACATATCTTCAGAAAACCCCACATCTGAATTTATGGGAATCAACCTAAAAAAAGTTTATTTGCAGTATTTTGCAAATAACATTTTAAGGACCATCTATAATTGATTGAATTTTTAGTTTGAGTACTCATTAAGGCATCTCACTGTGCACTGCTGCTGAACTTTTCATTAAGGTCTCCTACTTCGTTTATAGAGTCATTTCAACATAATTAGGTTCTATGTGAGAACATTGATATCCTGCCAATAAATATAGTATTTATATGTGCCTCGACATGCCTCCGACTGCATTATAAGTCCCTAGTTATATAATATCGTGAATTAATAAATGTCCCTACCTATCAAGTGTTATCAAACCGTTATAAACCCATCTCTTTCTCTCTCGCAGAAATTGAAGTTTCTATTCAGTACTAAATCTATATACATATATATAGCTTACTACACGTTTTTCTTATTTATGGATTTATTTTCATCTTCACTTTATGCTCGATAGTGAATTAACATTAATATAAGCCTACTTCTCTGGTTCTGAAGAAATCCCAGTGACCATTTATCATAAACTTTTTTCATGCTTGACATATTGAATATAAAGAAGAAAAAATCAGTGAGCTATGGCAAAACGCATTCAGCATAAAACAGTACAACATGGTTATAATGAATATCAGCTATAACGAAGGACAATATTTGGAGCATATGCCTCAGCTGCTACCGGTCCGAGCAATTTCATATAATGTTGAAGAAAACAAACAAACAATTGAATCCGTAAAAGTTGATTACAATGGTGTTCTCCTGTACATTTTCATAATTCACCGCTAAGGATGACCTTTACAGACGAAACACATCAAAAAATAACATCGAAACCCCAAAAATTGAACAGCTTAGGGAAAATCACCAAAGAAAAAATAAAAAATGCCAACATCATTGAAATGCAAACGCAACAAAAAGAAGAAAAAAACTAAATACAATCGTCGAACAAGGTAGCCCAACTGAACACTGAAAGGAGGAGAAGCCCAACAACATAGACATTTGCCACTTAACGAAAGGCACCCAAGCACCAGAAATAGCATTGCCAAAAAGAAAATCACAAAATAAAATAAATCCCAACGCTTTCCATTGAATATACAAATTTCTTAGACGATTTGTAAACAAATTCAGGGTCATCTATCCAAATCTAAAAAAAAAATAAGTTGAATTTTTGTGTTGGATGGAAAATTTGCTACTGCTTATAAACGTCTTGTCAAAATTTGAATAATTTATATGTTGTAGTTGTGTGTTTGAAAGAAAATTGTTGATAAACTGATGTTACTTTCCTTACGATAGAACACGAAGAATATTGTATACAAAACGCCAATATAAGCAACAGAAAAAGAAGAAGAAAAAACTTGCCTCAAGGAAGCAATAAAATTTCTGTGCAAATTGTGCAAGATTACATTTGCATTCGTTAGTCGACTCTTAAAGGATTTACTTGATAAGCGTAAAATTGTTGTAAAGTTAAGGAATAAAATAAATCAAGACAATTGACACGTGAGCCCTTGCCATAAAAATTGAAAAAAATTAACAATTTGATTATGCAACCACAGAGAATCATCAAATGTTTAAGTTAAAAATGAATGATAAAATTATTCTGGTGTAGCCTTCAATTTTTCACAAGTTTGAAAGACTTTAAACCTTCTGTATGCTCCCAAACGAATTCCCCATAACTATTTTACAACAGTTTATTTAAGGGGACCCCCCCCATTCTCGGGGTCAAAATTTTTTTTGATTTAATTCGAATCTACACTAATTCAAGAATGTCCCTACAAAATTTCAAGTGAAAATCTCAAGAACCCTTGAAGATATAGCCGATTTATTGTGTCAGCATCAAGTGACGGCTAAAGGGCTTCTCAAACTTTAAACGCGTTTTTCTCTTTTGCGAATGGCGGGCACGATAACTCAAAAACTAATAATCCAATCGGTTCCAAATTTTGACACGTTTCTCTGGGAGTGTATAGCTCTCGTATGAACTAGGATAAAGGCAATCGGTGAAGAACTTCCTTATTATACCCTACACAACTATGTTGTCAGGGAATTATAGATTTGTGCAGCCCCAAAAGTTTGTAACGCCGCGAAATATTGATCCTAGACCCACCTTTAAGTATACCAATCATCATATCTCGACTAGCTGAGTCGATCTAAACATGTGTGTCCGTCCGTCCGTCTGTCCGTCTGTCCATTATAATTTGTAAACACGATACAGGCCACAGTTATGGACCAATCTTCACGAAATTTTGCATGTAGAATGGGTTCGGGCCAATGAAGACCCCTATTGTTTTTTGAAAAGATTGGTTAATATTTAGGGGATGAAATGGACCAAAAACTTTATTTTTGTCGGTTTTTCTGGTCGCTCCAGAGGCCGCAATTATGGCCCAAACACCGCGAATTTTTGCATGGAGAAGGGGATCGGGCCAAATAATAAGCATGCCTTTTTTGATAAAGATCGGTCTATATTTAGCGGGTCAAATGGACCATGACTTTTGTGTGAAAAATGACAAAATTTGTATTCTATAGCGTATATATTTACCCATGGAGAACAAACACCCGAGAAGTTGATAGCATATCCAAGAGGAGTGGTTGACCTTTAAATTGATACCAATTATACGTACTCAGATGTGGGAGTTACACTTAAATATTTACAGGTGCTTACGTACTGAGATATTATTTAGTAACCCATTACCACACTGGAGGGCGGAAATATAGAGCTGATCGCTTTGAAATGTTCCACGAGGTTCCAGTAGTGGTCAAGGACAACGATTATAATTTTCGGTGATGATCAGATAATAATTTGGGAAGAAGTTTTACCGAAAACTAATTTTTTCGAGTCGGTCTATTACAATTATAAACCGAACATCACAACGCAACCCACGGTCAAGGGAATGTGGACAATGAATTGTAAGGACTGTACTGAATATTAGTAATATTCGGAAAATATGTCAGTGTAAGGAAGAGGTGCAGTTGACCTCTAATCGGGCAAGAGGGTGCAACTATCACGAAATATTGCCAGGCTCGGAATAAAAATCCGCAAAAAGTTAGATTTCCGTGATAGTTGTGTAGGGTATGGTATGGTCGGCCCCGTCCGACTATACTGCTCCGCTCACTGGTTTTTTAACTTAGTTTGTGGTAAAAAATAGGCGATTTGCTAAAAAAAAAAAATTCAAAGTTCCGCCATTTTGTTAATTGTTGTACGAAGTCAATAATACCTAGTTCATAGAGCCAGACATGTACTCTTTCTAACACCGTTGGAATTTTCGGATTCCGGTGTTGCAGTGAGGAGCTATCATGCCCGCCATCAAAAATAAGGACTTTTCTTTGATCACAAAAAAAAAAAACAACAAAACAACAACAAACATTTTTTGTAAATTATTTTTCTTCCTTTTTAAATCTTCAAATATATATGTGAAAAGTTACAAACCTTAACAAGCATTGGTATTGGTGGTTCACTGAGCTCATAAGGCGATACTCTGTTGAAGGTCTCAGAGTGACATTCAGACAAATTTCAATATTTGTTCACTCCGTATCACTTAAACACTGGGTCCACTTTGCTTTACATTGACCAACCTACTGCTTTCGGTCTACTTGTGAGCGTTCCAAATGGTTCCAACCATCGACCTGAGAAACCTTTGAAAAAATTATTTTTACAAAATCCTCGCCTTGAGAAACCTTCGAAAAAATTATTTTTTAAAATCCTTGCCCTGAGAAACCTTTGAAAAAATTATTTTTACAAAATCGTCACCTTGAAAAATCTCTAAAAAATTATTATTTTAAAATTCACGCCTGGAGAAATCTTTAAAAAAAATATTTTTTTTTTAAAATACACGCTTAAGTGATTTTGAAAAAAATATATTTTGAAAATCCTCGACTTTGAAGATCTTGGAAATCTTTGAAAAAAATATTTTTAAAATCTTGTAATTTTTGTCTTAAATCAACGCCTTGAGAAATCTTAAAAAAAATATATATATTTTTTTAAATCCGCTGCTTGAGATTTTGAAAAAAATTAAGAAATTTTGGAAAATAAACATTTTTTAAAAATCCATATCTTGAGAAAAAAGTATTTTTAAAAATAATCGACTTGAAAATATAATTATAAAAAATTCACGTCTGTACAGATATTGGAAAACATATTATATGTGGACACTTCCGCAGTCACAATATTTAATAAATCAAAAAAAAACATTTTTAACAATTCTCTCTTAATACTTTTTTGTAGAACTTTAGGAGTGGCAAAGAAATAGACGGCCTCCGGTTTTTATCTTTCGAGATAAAAGCCACAAAAGAGCGGTCGCTCACGCGACTTCAAATACACATGATTTTAGACACCATTACTTATAATGGGAAAACTCTGCGAATTGTGTGAATATTTTGAACTTTTTATATTTCTTACATAAATAAGAGATATAGCCTTTAAATTAGTATTTATGTTAAGAAAAAATGACAAATGTGTTTTTTTTGTATTTTTGCTGTTACTTCACGTATTTAAGCCCTTTTTACAAACAAATTCTTCGACTTTTGTTTACATTTATTTTTATTCCATTTTTTTTTTAAATCCAAACCTTGAAAGTTGGAAAAAATATTAAAAAATCTCCATTCGTAATATTATATTAAAATTGACTATTTCTATTTTTTTGTAACCGATTTTTGTTTCATTATTTACACTATCGCGACGAAGTATTATTATGAACAATTACTTTTCTACTAATATGTGCGAAATGGGGTGCCATACTGCCGCAGTACTGTGCATAAATATCGCTGGAAAACTGATTTTTGATCGTTGGTAGGAGTTGCATCTCAAGTGTGGTTTGCTAATGGCTACAGAATTGCAATCGTCGTGTATCTCTGCTGGCATCATCGCCAGGCCAGTAGCGGAACCACATTACTAACTTTCCAGGCTTCAGGATTTCTGTTGCTTGTTAATGACAAATTGAGGATTGATATTAAGTACATAACTCAAGGTTCCTGAGCACTATCATTGTATTTCTGTCCTGGAACAACGCTTTCGATGACTTACCATTCTTTATGCATTACATAACTAGTGAGCGGAGCAGTATAGTCGGACGGGGCCGACCATACTATACCCTACACAACTACCACGGAACTCAAATTTTCTGCGGATGTATATTCCGAGCCTGGGCAATATTTCGTGATATTTGCACCCTCTTACCCGATTAGAGGTAAACAGCACCTCTTCCTTACACTGACATATTTCCCGAATATTACTAGTATTCAGTACAGCTATTGTTCAGTACAGCTATTGTCCTTACACTGACATATTTTTCGAATATTACGAGTATTCAGTACTGCTATTGTCCAGATTCCCTTCACCGTGGGATGTGTTGTGAATTTCGGCTTTCATTTGTAGTCTATAAATCGACTCGACAATAACACAAAAAATTAAGTTTTCGGTCCACTTCATTCTAAAATTATTATCACCGAAATTATAGGCGTTGTCCTTGACCATAACTGAAACCTCATGGAACATTTCAAAGCGATCAGCGCTATAGTTCCCCTCTGTAGAGTGATAATGGGTTATTAAATAATATACAAATACGGAGATACCTGTAAATATTTAGGTGTAGCTCCCACATCCGAGCACACACAACAATATAATCGGTATTAATTTAAAAGTCAACCACTTATTTTGGATATAATATAAACTTTTCGGTACTATGTCCTTCAGGGGTAAATATATATGCTATAGAATACAAATTTTGTCATTTTTCACACAAAAGCCATGGCATGCTTATTATTTGGCCCGATCCCCTTCTCCATGCAAAAATTCACGATTTTCGGGCCACTATTGCGGCCTCTGGAGCGACCGGAAAAAACGGACAAAAATTTAGTATTTGGTCCATTTCATCCCCTAAATATTAACCCATCTTTCCCAAAAACAATAGGGGTCTTCATTGGCCAGAACCCATCATACATGCAAAATTTCGTGAAGATTGGTCCATAACTGTGGCCTGTATCGTGTTTACAAATTATAATGGACAGACGGACAGACGGACGGACGGACACACATGTCTAGATCCACTCAGCTAGTCGAGATATGACGATCGGTATACTTAAAGGTGGGTCTAGGGCCAATATTTCGCGGCGTTACAAACTTTTGGGGCTGCACAAAGCTATAATACCCTGACAACATAGTTGTGTAGGATATAAAAATGAAATACACAAATAAATCCATATATTGGCGTTGCCATTTGAGAAGATAAATCTCTGTAGGGGGCTGTCCTAGTTGCCACTCCCTCACAACACTGTTTATTTCTGGCAATGTTGATTAAATATCTATCTTTTTTCCAGTGAGAACTTTGGTTAGTAATACACAGCCAAAGATGGTTTTTCAAAACCTTCTGCACTGACTACAGAACCAATGAAGCCCATGAATAAAAACTATCTGATTGAGCTTTCCCATATTTCAATTTGAGTTGGTAGCTATCTTACGTTCTCTACGTTTGTTCTTGAGGACCAAGTACATGTTCCACTTTTTCAAATAAAGCGTGCCTTATAATTATTCCTTCCACCGAATATATTCATTGCTCTCTTATCTGCAACTTTAAAGACTACAGTTTTTCAAATAATTTCGACTTGTCAATTTCGAAAATATGCGTCTTTTATTATTACTCTTTAGGATATTGATTTACGTAATATTAATGACAGTTTTCTCTGAATTGTTTTGCTTTTCTATTTTAAAAGAAATTGTTGTCTGATTCCCTTAAGATATCATCCCAAGTAATGTATGTATTTAACCATCACAACCTTTATAACTTATTATTGCCCAAAAAATGAAAGAAAACATATTCCATTAGAATAAATATATATTTCTTTTTACAATTCTGACATTTTAAATCCCATTTTTGTAAAACTCGTTTATATTTTATTGACATTTTCCTTGTATGTCAGTCAAAAGCCGCAAGGACCAATTTTCAAATTACTTTTGAGTTATTAACAATCTGAGAATACATTTTGAATATTAATAGCAAATATTTCGGTTTTCCCCAATGAGTAATAAAATATTTAAGAAATAATGTATAGAACAGCAACACTCATACAAATGTCAAAATGTGTGGTGTATAGTTTTAGGTGCCATTCGGTAGATTGCCTACCATATGATCATAAGGCAAATATACAAATAGGTTTTTGTTTAATGGATAATAAAATGTAAGGAAAGGACCTACGGGGGGTTGAATTATTGGGGTTGTATGAAATATTGCAAATGTATTGCATACTTTATTTCTGTATATATTTTTCGTTTCTTCATTAGAAGAAATGGGAAATATATTTGTACATTTAAAGGCAGATGGAAAATACTTTCTACTTAAAACATTTTTAATTTAAGTAACACACGCACTCCTGCAAAATTTTTCCCGGACTACCTACCCCCAAATATTCGGTATTATGGGGATTTGCAGCTGCTGAAAATTATCAATATTGGCTTATGTTTCGAGGTAGCCCTAACATCTATATCTTTACTCATCCGACATTCCAGTACGGTATTTGTGTTCCAATTCACGTACTTTTTCCTAATGTTTTGTCAAGATTGAAAATCCCTGTGGTCTTTAAACTCGAGCAAATATATTCAACTCCCCCACTAAATCCGCGATTTCATTTCGAGGTGAAAAACTTTCGATTTAAAGTAGTGCAGGCACTATATTTCTCTCATTTTAGCAGCTCCCTTCAACAATTTTATTAGCTATCCTTACATGGAATAACCTGCTATATCTCCAATTTACTTGAAATTTAATAGCGGCTAATGTTATGCAACAATGGAGAATTATAAATTTATGGCATTTCTGACTTCCTTGCTATGCTATTAAAATTTCTGGAGTTACTTTCAATGCTATTAAATTTTACGCATCAACGGTGAAATAAAATTGGCAAGCATATACATTTCTTTAAATTTTTATCATACCTTCATATCAGCATCCCAACATACGCAAGATGTGCTGCAGGACGACGGCATGTTTTGGTACCAAACAACAATAACAAACAGTAGAAGATACAGCTACAGAGGGCAATGATAAAAGGCATCCATAAAAAAAAAAACACAACAACGTAAAACAAAGTTACATTCTTTGTTATTAATGTCCAACAACAATAAAAAGAAAAAAACATATGGGAAATTACAAAAATCTTTTAAATTCCTTGAAACTGAGATTTGCAAGCTTATAACTCGTGAAATATGAACATATTACATATAACTTAAATGCATTTCTATAAAATGAAGTGTTCTTGTCAAAATCTTAGAATATTGGTAATACATTATAAATTGCGTGGAAGCTGTGATGGTGGTAATGTAAAACAATGGGTGAAAATGTGTTGAAGCCAACAAGTTTTTTTTTGTTCCTTCCTGATTTGTTTAGTGTATATCTCATGAATGTGCTCACCGGGTTCCAAAGACGAAAATTTGGTGCGTAAATTTTTATAAAAAAAACATATTTTTGAGTCTAAATTTAAGAAGGTCCACTCAAATGCCGTTAAACCCGGCGTGATTTTAGTTTTTTACCGAATCTGATGAGACCAGTCATATTCAATTCCGCCCAATAAAACGCCGAATATAGGTACCTTGAATGTAGGAAAAACTGCAAAAACTTATTTTGACTAATTCGCGTATATAATCACGTTTTTCTTCGAATTGATTTTACCTGCATTCATGCTTGTATTATCATTTTCGCGAATCTGTGCGAAAATAGGTCAAAAATACATCGCTACGCGGATAATATGAGCAATTCTTTTGAAATAGATGTACTTTTGTGTATTTTCATTGGAGATTACTGGAATCTGATGCGCATAAAAATCTTATGAATGTTGTGTAATTTTTAGCCATTTTTAGGGTTTTTGCATAGTAAAGTGCATCGAGCGGCACACTTTGGCCGCTAAATGAAACATCGAAAAATTCATAATTATTGGATGAGATTTATTCGGTCTATACGAAAACCGCATGCGCAACAACTGATTTTCACGAATACGCGAATTGCATGATTTTTAATATTGATCATTTTTATGTCTTGTAAGTGCCATATATTTAGTCCTTTTTAACGTCGAAACTCGTATTAGATGAATATATTTAACAATCATCTAAAGAATTTGCAGAAAAAAGCGTCGTATATTTTAGAAGATTAAGGCAAACACATATTCCCTTAACCATACTAAAAAAACTGAAAATTCAAATAAACGTTTTGTCTTAATTAAAAAATTAATTATTTTATTTTCAGATATCTTCATGCTTCTATTTGTTTTTCGCGACTATTAAACCGTATTTCAATGTGATTTGACAAGTATGCAAAGAAAACAAATGTGTTTAACGATTTGCGAAGAAATTCGCAAGATTTAAAACCGCTATAACTTTTGAGCCCAGCATCCGATTTTGTGAACGCGAACATATTTCGAATCAGCATTTTTGGAATTTTAAAAGAATTTTGTAATTTCCCATATAAGGCGTTGTATATTTGGCAATGACAACAACAATAGACAGCCAATAGAAAAAAGAGAACATTAATATGTGGCTGGGGTATATTTAGCCATAATATTAGTCCTTAGAAAAATATTCTTTAATAAATCCACGCCTCTGTTTGCCCTTAAAAATATTCTTTAATAAATCCACGCCTCAGTTGGCCTTTAAAAATATTATTTAATAAATCCACGCCTCTATTGGTCCTTAGAAAAATTTGCTTCTCCACGAATGTAGCTCTACTGGTTCTTTAATAGTTCTTAAAAAATATTATTTAATAAAACCACGCCTGAGACTGTAGTTGTCCTTAAAGAAAGTATTCTTTTAATAAATCAACTTCTGTATCTTAAAGATGCCTTGGAAAAATAATCTTTAAGCTTTATTTCCTCATAACTGGTAAATGTATTTGATTTGTTTCTGTATTTCTAAATATAAAAAAATTTTGCTTCCTATATTTAGACGTATTTTATTAACCATTATGATTGCCTGCTTTATCAGCATTCTTATTATGTAAAGAAAATGTTTTTATTTTTGAGAAATAAATTCCCGTCCTTCCACGATTTATCTTCCTTACCAAGCAATTTAATATTTTCGATACTTCCGTGAGTTCTTTATTCGCTTGCTAACAACTCATCTCCTTCTTTCTTCTTATTCGTGTGCGTTTTCTTTGCACTTGTTTTTTTATATCTATATATATATATATTAAAACAATGTCATCAATTGAGAAATTCGCGAAAATCTTGCAAAAATTATTTTAAAGAAACGGATGGACCGATTTGTCTTAAAGTTTTAGTTAGTAGTCTGTAATTGAAGTGTATGATTGCACTTTATGATTGCATCCCTTCGCAGTTCTTTTTGGACATAGTTTGGGCGAAAATTGGCAGCGAATAATATCTTTAAGTAATTGTCAATTATAGCAAATTCTCAAAATATGTTAATTTTCTACAATCAATTGGATTGTCACTGCCTTGAAAAAAACTATTGTATATGAAAATAAATTTACATATATTTTCATTAGAGTTAAATTTAATAATAAGAAACCGAAATAAGAGAGTAAGATTAATCGCTATCTATAAAATCAAGATTTATTTAGTTTGAAAATATATGTTATGTTATGTGAAGAAATTTGCATGGTGAAAATGCTCTCAAATAAAACACACATGGTAAAGATTAAGCGTTCCATTATGTGGAGCCTATACCAAAAACTATACCGGCAATTATGAGGGAAGTATCTTAAATGGATATTTAGTTACAACTTTCCAAGTACTTAAAATCTGATAAGCATGTTAAAAACGCACAATAATGGAACAAATAGTTTTGAACTTGTAAATACAACACATATCCTATGTGATATCTGGGCCACTGACCGAAACTTGATCGGAATATTTTTGAGAAAATTGCCAATGGGAAATTACAAAATTCTTTTAAAATTCCATTAAAAAAATGTGAAATTTTTTTTTTGCGAGCATGGTTAAGGGAATACGGGTTTGCCTTAATCTTCTAAAATATACGACTCTTTTTTCTGCAAATTCTTTTAGATGATTGTTAAATATCGGTAGATTCATCTAATAAGAGTTTCGACGTTAAAAATTATTAAATACATTGCAGTATATGAAAATGATCAACGTTAAAAAGGATGCAATTCGCGTATTCGTTGAAATCAGTTGTTGCGAATGCAGTTTTCGTATAGAACGAATCAATCTCTTCCAAAAATTGTGAATTTTTCGAGGTTTCATTTGGCGGCCAAAGTGTGCCGCTCGATGCACTTTACTATGCAAAAACCCTAAAAATGGCTAAAAATGACGCAAATTGCCTACGATTTTTATGCGCATCATATTTCAGTAATCACCAATGAAAATACACAAAAGTACATCTATTTTAAAAGAATTGGTTAAGAAACGCAGATGTGCCCCCACAATCAATTTTGGATAAAATAAGCATATTATTCGCATATCGATGTATTTTTGACCTATTTTCATACAGATTCGCGATCATCATAATACGAGCATGAGTGTATAAAAAGGAGTTTTTCCGATTATATACGCGAATTAGTAAAATATATATGCCGTTTTATCCCGGACATTTAAGGTACCTATATCCGCCGTTTTATTGGGCCGGAAAGTAAAAAAATAAAATCACGCACCAAATTTTCGTCTTTGGAACCCGATTGCAAATAAGCTACGGTGAGCACATTTATGAGATATACACTGAATAAATCAAAATCACGAGTTCTACAATCCCATAATCAGTTTAGTCCATTATCTGATTGCGCGTCCTGATTATAAGAAAAATTCAAAAAACACCGAAAATCTGGCTTCAAAATGTCAGCATCCATTTTGGGTGGATGCAGTGATTATATCGAAAAGGCATACATTAGAACCATATTGTCCATTAGGTATTCTTCAACTTAGTCACTGATCACGTGTGTGTGCGTTTTGTAGTTTAGCCACAAGTTATTTCACCCACTTTTTTACATTACCACCATCACAGCTTCCCCGCAACTTATTATTTATTACCAATATTTTAAGATTTTGCCAAGAACACTTCATTTTATAGAAAAGAATTTAAATTATATGCAATATGTTCATATTTCGCGAGTTATAACCTCAGTTTCAAGGAATTTAAAAGATTTTTGTAATTTCCCATATGTTTTTATGATTTAGTAAAAACGAAAACGTCTATCAAAATATTCAATATAGTTCAATGATGTTAGTAATTCGATATATGCGATTACAAATACGTCAACAAAATACGAAGATATTATTGAACATTTTCTTATATTCGGGAAGAATACATTTAAATTCGAATCCTACATCGAGGCAATTCCGCATTATATGCTGTTTGTGTCTAACTTATATGTGCCTTTATGGTTCCTCAAATGTATTTTAAAAGATGTGAAAAATGTTTACTGGGCCAATTTCAGCAGATTTCCTTCGGCTGTTTGTAATTGCATTGGGAAGATTTTTACGAAGTAAATGTTGAGAAAAACATCAAAAGTCGGGAAATTGAAATAATCGAACGTTGTGTTAGTTACATTATTTATAACTCAAGAATGTCTGCACCGATTTTGACGATTCAAAGGACTTATTAATCGTATGTGGTCAGAATAGGAAAATATAGAAACTAATATGTTAAGTAATATTTACAATTCCCCAATTTTTGTATCGAGCTTTAATGTTTTAATAAATTGTTGTTTTTTAATGGTTTTTTGAGTTAGTTAGAGCAAAACTTATAATTTCATAAAATATGTGTATGTTCTAATACTAATAATGCGAAAATTAACAAAAAAAAGTGTATTATTTTTTTGACAATGGTTTTTTTTGTCGTCAACTTGAAGTTTGGATGTGGAAATATGTAACCTTAAACAACAACTTATTCAAGTGTTAAATTTAAATCAAGTTGTTAATCAATGTGAGGATATAACAAACCCGATAACAAAATTTCACGATTTAGAGTTAAGAGTAAAACTGGCATTTGCAATTAAAAGAAGGTATACGGCGTCAACATTGGCCAAATTTTTTCCTCTTAACTGTCGAAAAATATGTATATAATATATAGCAAACATATGCAAATCTACAACGGCAATCTGAAAACTAATTAACAATTTGTTTAAAAATCAATTATACCTATAACTGAGCGGAAACCACTAAATTTCTAATTTAATTTTCCATATGTTTTTATGATTTAGTAAAACCGAAAACGTCTATCAAAATATTCAATATAGTTCAATGATGTTAGTAATTCGATATATGCGATTACAAATACGTCAACAAAATACGAAGATATTATTGAACATTTTCTTATATTCGGGAAGAATACATTTAAATTCGAATCCTACATCGAGGCAATTCCGCATTACATGCTGTTTGTGTCTAACTTATATGTGCCTTTATGGTTCCTCAAATGTATTTTAAAAGATGTGAAAAATGTTTACTAGGCCAATTTCAGCAGATTTCCTTCGGCTGTTTGTAATTGCATTGGAAAGATTTTTACGAAGTAAATGTTGAGAAAAACATCAAAAGTCGGGAAATTGAAATAATCTAACACAACGTTCGATTATTTCAATTTCCCGACTTTTGATGTTTACATTATTTATAACTCAAGAATGTCTGCACCGATTTTGACGACTCAAAGGACTTATTAATCGTATGTGGTCAGAATAGGAAAATATAGAAACTAATATGTTAAGTAATATTTACGATTCCCCAATTTTTGTATCGAGCTTTAATGTTTTAATAAATTGTTGTTTTTTAATGGTTTTTTGAGTTAGTTAGATCAAAACTTATAATTTCATAAAATATGTGTATGTTCTAATACTAATAATGCGAAAATTAACAAAAAAAAGTGTATTATTTTTTTGACAATGGTTTTTTTTGTCGTCAACTTGAAGTTTGGATGTGGAAATATGTAACCTTAAACAACAACTTATTCAAGTGTTAAATTTAAATCAAGTTGTTAATCAATGTGAGGATATAACAAACCCGATAACAAAATTTCACGATTTAGAGTTAAGAGTAAAACTGGCATTTGCAATTAAAAGAAGGTATACGGCGTCAACATTGGCCAAATTTTTTCCTCTTAACTGTCGAAAAATATGTATATAATATATAGCAAACATATGCAAATCTACAACGGCAATCTGAAAACTAATTAACAATTTGTTTAAAAATCAATTATACCTATAACTGAGCGGAAACCACTAAATTTCTATGCCAAATCTAAAATTTTTCGAGTTATATACTGATTTCAATATAAAAATAAAAAAAACAGTTGGAAATGAACTAAATTATATTGTAATTAAGAATCCTTCAAGAGGGGACAAATAAGATAATGTAAATACGTTGGAGCAATAACAAAGCATGATATTCTATCGAAAAAAATTCAGTAGTGTTGACGGTTTATTTGGGATACCATTTGTATTTTGTTTTTGCAAAATAGTCAGGCTGAATCCCAGTTTGTTGTTTTTATCAGGGACCGAAAATAACAGTTATTTTTATGGCATTGTTTGCCGAGGGGTAAAGGGTGGAAGTTTTAACAAATTATAAACTGTTTTGTGTTTGGGCCTTTATTTTTTCCGTCAGGAAATAAAACCTTTTTTTATGTAAACTTAGTTATGAAGAAGTTTATACAACTTGTAATCAGTTATAAAATTACAATTTATAAATCTCTGTCACTATTACAATAAGTGTACACATAAGTAATCAAGATCAAAGGTAAAAAATATTTGTTACAAATTTTTAAAAAATAGTCTAGTGTACCAAATCATGAATATAAATTAAAGAATACCAAACTCTATATGTTTATTTACGTAAAAAGACTTTTATTTCCTGACGGAAAAAATAAAAATCACAAAAAGACTTTTATTTTTGACGGAAAAAATAAAAGTCCCAAAAAGACTTTTATTTTTGACGGAAAAAATAAAAGTCCCAAAAAGACTGCTATTTTTGACGGAAAAAATAAAAGTCCCAAAAAGACTTTTATTTTTGACGGAAAAAATAAAAATCCCAAAAAGACTTTTATTTTTGACGGAAAAAATAAAAATCATTTTTAACAGTTAAAAATCAACGTTTATTTTTTCCGTTAAAAAATAATTAATTAAAGTGGATTTTTTTTATTTAGGTCACATAATAACAGTTATTTTTTACCTGATTTGATATAAGTTAAAACCGTTACGGTCCCTGGTTTTTATAAAAAAACAACTAGTTATTAGTGGGGAATGTATGACATTGTTTGCCGAGGGGTAAATTATAAACTGTTTTGTGTTTGGGCCTGCATTGGGGTGCCAGTTAATACCTTTTATTGACATAAACTTAGTGGAAAATGGATTTTACCAACCTTATATTGATGCAATATTGATAAGGCAACGTTTGCCGTGTCAGCTCGTTTGTTATATTAACAAAAAACCACAACAATACACTTGTTGTGATTTATGGCAAATGACAGTACAGCCACGAAGATTTATTTTGATGGAAAACTTATAAATGGAAGGCTCTAATGGCTTCGAAGGTTGGCGCAAAAGGATGTAAAGTGAAAACGGTGATACACAGCAAGAAGGAACAACAACCAGGCAAATAAGACAAATCATCCATAATTATGATCATGGTAATGGAAATAAGTGGAAACCTTTAGTTGGAGTGGTAATAAGAATCCCTTTAATAATGTTAACAGAGAAAGTACCAAAGTATATTTCGTTCAAAGGATGTGAAAATTTTAAAATAATGATTTTCTTAGGACTATTGGAGCCACCGGGGTGAATTTATTAAAAAATATTTTTCAAAGGACCAATAGAGGCGTGGTTTTATTAAAGAATAATTTTAGGGGTCCCACGGAGGCGTGGTTTTATTAAAGAATAATTTTAGGGGTCCCACGGAGGCGTGGTTTTATTAAAGAATAATTTTAAAGGACCTCCAAAGGCGTGGTTTTATTAAAAAATATTTTTATTACCAATAGAGACCAATAGGACAAATAGTTTTATTTAAAAATATTTTTATTACCAATAGAGACCAATAGGACAAATAGAGCCGCAGGCGTGGGTTTATTAAATAAATTTTTCTTCTAAACAACAAAACCATTAAAGTGGATTTCGTTTATTTAATTTCTATTTTTTCTTATTTTACGAAGTTTTTAGACATGTATATTCAACACCCGCTAGACATGTATATTCTTAAACTTGAGAAAAAAAATTACGTATATTACAAACACCTGCTCCCATAATATCTCCTTAGAGGAAACTCGAAGCAAAATAGACCCCAGTCACATATTTATGTTCTTTTTTTTCTTGCTTTTGGTCTTCTATTGATTTGTGTGTGTGCGTTTGTTTGCCATTGAAAATATACAATGTCTTATATGTTTTTGTTGTTATTATTGTTGGACATTAATAATAAAAATTGTAACTTTATTTTACGTTGTTTTTATAGATGCCTGTTATCGTCGGACTCTTATATTGTTTGTTGTTGCTTTTCCGATAAAAAGTGACGTCGACGTCTTTTAAAAATTTTGCAAAAGTTGAAAATTTGATGTAGAAAAATGATAAAATTTTCAAATATACACTTCTAAATTTAATTTCACCCTTGAATTTATAGCATTAAAGGTAACTTAAAGTTAATTTATTTCTTTGCTATTAAATTTCTACTAAATCCAATATATTTATAAAATACACCTTTAGAAGTAAATTGAAGAAAGCAAAAAGTTGTTTACACATACTAAAAATAACGTAAAGAAGAAATAATTGAATCCATAAATGAGTAGTTGAAAGAAGTCGAAATATTGAAAATCGTATAAATAGAGAGTTAACAGTTAATATACGTGGGGTAAATAATTTACAACTGTACAATCACGTGGGGTGAATCCATTGCATCTAATATTAATAATAAAACTCAACTGGAGTTGGGAATAAAGAATCATAAAAAATATAAGAAAATCGCTCAAGCCGAACGAAGGATACCTATGCGCCGAATATATACGAATTTTGTTAAAATCAATTGATTTTAATAAAATTGAAAACGCCAAGTCCGTGCCCTGTGAAAAACGTATTGCCAAAATAAGAATATGTCAAAACATTTTTACCGTGGTCAGTCACACAGGACCACTATAAGTTTGGAGCACTCAGCCACGATTCTAAGCGAAGATGCTGTTCAACTCAGGACCCTTAAAATATGTTGAAAATGACAACATGTGAATGGAATATATTGCTGCACTACCTAGCAAGGTACATACATTGAATATAAAAAGTTCAGTCGAACTTCCTTCACATTTTT
>NW_026879751.1:0-28658 GCF_032173495.1 Musca vetustissima | reverse complement strand
TTAATTTTTGTCCGTTTTTTCGGTCGCTCCAGAGGCCGCAATCATGGCCCGAACATCACGAAATTTTACATGGAGAAGGGGATTGGGCCAAAGAATAAGCATGTCTGTTTTGATAAGGATTGGTCAATATTTAGCGGGTCAAATAGACCCTGACTTTTGTGTGAAAAATTACAAAATTTGTATTGTATGGCGTATATATTTGCTAATGAAGGACCTACACCCGAGAAGTTGACCGTATGTTGAAGAGGAGTGGTTGACCTTTAAATTTATACCAATTATATTGTCGTATGTACTCAGATGTGGGAGTTACACGTAAATATTTACCCGTGCTTACGTATTCAGATATTATTTAGTAACCCATTACCATACTAGAGGGCGGAAATATAACGCTGATCGCCTTGAAATTTTCCATTAGATTCTAGTTATGGTCAAGGACAACGCCTATAATTTTCGGTGATGATCACATAATAATTTTGGCATGAAGTGGACCGAAAACTTATTTTTTTGTTTTATTCGATTCGACCCATAGGCTACAATTGAAAGCCCAACATCACAACATAACCCACGGTAAAGAGAATCTGGACACATACAATCCCCGTCTACTGAATATTAGAATTAGATCGCGAAATATTGGCAAAGCTCTGAATATAGAATAGAAAGTTAAATTTTCATGGAAGTTGTGTAGGATATCATATGGTCGGACCCGTCCGACTATACTGCTCCGCTCACTGGTTTATTATCATAAATATATTTTTAGAAATTTAAAAATAATATTTGTGAATTACATAGTTTTTTCGATCTTCTCTCTTTCCCTCTTGAAAACTTTTATTTTGTTTTTAATTGTAAAGGTATGTACAGCGTATGATTGATGCCAATACTTATACGAACCGATGCGATTTTAAAAATAATTAAAAATGTTCTTGCCTAATGTTCTACTAGATCTAAAAAAATCTTAAAACAAGATCTTATGACTAGATAAAATTCAGGTCTATTGCCATTTTGGAACTTGAATAAAATTTAAAACAAATATATTTTTTGTTACTCTATAAAATTCAGAGTTTCACATCGTTATTCTTATTATCATACATATGTTATTTGATTCGAAATGGACAAACAAAAAAAAAATAGTTTTTCTACCCCCTTTCTTCCTCTCTTTCTTGATAATGTTTACATTGTTTTTTAATTCTACAGGTATGCGTATGATTGATGCTAATACTTATACGATCTGATTTTTTTGGAGCTTGAATAAAATTCCTTTTAAAAACATATTGTAAAGGACTCTGTAAAATTCAGGCCTATACATTTTTAAGGTTTGGAGTTTCACATCATTATTCTAATTATCATCGAATTCATCTAAGTAAAAGTCCGACAATTACAAATATTTTGGGGCATAGTGGGTCGCTGGGTGCGTATGCGTTATTCAGTTAGCATTGCGAATTACTCACAATAATATGACCTATTTGTGTATGCCTGATACTCATTTGCATTTTCTTTTTTCCCTCATATACATTTTCTTTGACTATAGGAATTTGTGAACATTTACATACTTCCAATTATCTATCGAAGTCCCCAATTAACACTAATTCCAGTCAAAACACCTTCTTAATCAATGATACATCGCCTACAAACAAATTTTATTTGTAACTACCTCTCTCCGTGTAAGAAAGATACCTTTAGGCCTATAATGGAAATTTATGTTTACCACAATGGTATCGTTTCTGATTTGGGGTTAAAATGCAACTGCAACAATACGAACATTTCCATTTATCTCACATTTAGACGACGATGCAATCGAAACTGTTCTGTGAACCTAGAAATTTGCACTACCTTTAGTCCGAACACCAAATACGAAATGACATTTACAAAACAATTCAAACTTAATTAGATGAATCCTGTAAGGATGAGAGAGGGCAAGGGGGGGGACTAATGGTTTATGGCTTTCCAACAAGTTGTGTCCACTTAAATGTTGGCCTTAGATTGCCTTTTGGTGTTTGGGCGGCTTGGTTCGATTGGGTTCACTTTTGCGAACCAAAGGCTGAAGAGGAGTAAAGGCTTTGTTTTTGTTTTTTTTTTTCGGTGAGACAGATGTGTGCAATTTTTTTTTTGTATGGAGAAAAGCCTGAGTGTTTCGATGTTCAGGCATAGGAAAACATGTTTCAATTTGGGGTTTAATGAATGTATACTCCATCTACCTATCATTGTTAGATATCGGTAGGGCACAGTGTAATGAAATATATCGCAAAAAACTGTGACACAATGTAGAGCTCATCGCAAAGGAGTGGGGAATTCCTTATGGGGTTGAAAGCCCTTTTCGAGCATACTAAAAATCTGTAAGGAAAACTTTAGCCTAGGTGAAATTTTTGATTTTCGACTGTAAAGAAAAAACTGCAGGTTGTTTAGATGACGTATTTTCAGTCAAACCAAAAGAAACATATTTTTGTAGAACATATTATCCTTCTATACGAGTCCTTGGGCGACTTTTCGTTGTTATTTTCTTGAACGAGATTTTTTCACCTCGAAATATTCTACAAAAACGTCATAGGTAAGGTCGTAAATCGGGTCCTCTGAGAATATGGAATTTAAGGTCCTTGTCACATTTCATCATATAGTCGGATCCGACTTTAATCCTTTCTATATAATTAATAGATTTTTCTACACATTTTCCCCATGACTCCCACTGTCCCATTGGCTAAGTGTTGGCGTTAAATGTACTTACACGAACCAAAGTGATACCGAACTCTTCCACTTTCTGGTCTCTTTGCCCCCCATATCTTCCTCAGCCATTGGGTTGCGAACGAAATTTTGTCAATGCCTGTGTAACAATAAAAACAAATCAACTGCAATTAAGATGTAACGTGGCATAAACACATCCTTGTACAATTTCGAAATTGTGCTGCAAACAGCAAATCCTTGATGACTCCTGGATGGGTATACAACTCTTCTCAAGCCAACAAAACAAACCTTAGCTAGGCAAAATATTTGGACATTTCTAGATGTCATGACAACTATCGGTATCTGGTTACCTATATTGCACTGAGAACGGGGAAACTATATGTGTGTGTGTTGTATGCAGTTATACGTGGATGTGAGTGTGTGTATCGACCACACCACAATAAACAATTGTGAAGATTTTATGGACAATCTAGAAACAAGTGTGAATAATTTGAACAATTTTCTATGCATCGTTCGATGTTTGAGGGGAGTTCATTTATTTACTGCTGTGTAGCAGGAAGGAAGGATGTTGAGAATTTTTTCATATGGAAATTTCTGGGAATATGGGAAATTTGTAGGTAGTTTTTTATTCCCTACACTAGGCAACTTGAGGCGTAGATTTTTATACCCTTCACCACACTGTGGTACAGGATATTATGTCTTTGTGCATATGTTTGTAACAGACAAAAGGAAACGAGATAGACACATGGTTCCTTTTGATAATATGCATAAAATCACTTTTTAAGTCGATTTACGTATTTCCGTCCGCCCGTCTGTCTGTCCATGTTAAATTGTAAACAAAGTACAGGTCACATTTATAATCCGAATTGGATGAAATTTGGCACAGGTCACTTATTCCGCCCCAGGACGAACCCTATTGAAATTGGGAAAAATCGGTTCAGATTTAGATATAGCTCATATATATATTTTCGTCCGATTTTAGGTAAATAGTACATCAAAGTCCCTATATATCCTTCGATTTGCACGAAATTTGGCGTAGCGTACTGAATTAAGTCTAGAACGATGTGTGTACAATTTCGTGAAAATCGGTTCAGATTTAGATATAGCTTCCATATATATTTTCGTCCGATTTTAGGTAAATAGTGCACCAAAGACGCTATGTATCCTTCGATTTGCAAGAAATTTGGCGTAGCGTACTGAATTAAGTCTAGAAAGATGTATGTTAAATTTTGTAAAAATCGGTTCAAATTTAGATATAGCTCCCACATATATTTTCGTCCGATTTTAGGTAAATGGTTTACCAAAGTCTTTATATATTCTTCGATGTGCACAAAATTTGGCACAGCGTACTGAACTAAGTCTAGAAATATGTGTGTTAAAGTTCGTGAAAATCGGTTCAGATTTAGATATAGCTCCCATATATATTTTCGTACGATTTTAGGCAAATAGTGCACCAAAGTCCCTGTATATCCTTCGATTTGCACGAAATTTGGCACATCGTACTGAATTAAGCCTAGAACTATGTTTGTTAAATTTCGTGAAAACCGGTTTAGATTTCGATATAGCTCCCATATATATTTTGGTCCGATTTTATGTAAATGGTGCACCAAAGTCCCTATATATTCTTCCATTTGCACGAAATTTGGATTTATGAGTAAATGAAGAACTCAAAATATGACCGAATGCAAAAAACATACTGAAATAAGTGTAACCTAACATGTGGCAAGTTTCGATGAAATCGGTTTAGATTTCGATATTTTGCTTTAAATTTATTTACACAATTTTGTCCCATTGTAAGACGAACTCTATATCTGACCAAAATTTAGTATAGGTTGCAGAATGACATGTTTAATTTCATGTTAATGGTCCTTCAAAAATGCGACGTCTGTTAGGATTCCATCTGTTGGATATACCCAAAGTGGTGAAGGGTATCATATAGTCCACCCCGTCCGACTTTACTACTTTCCTTACTGGTTTAAATAATATTTTTTCAAGGTCCACTTTAGGCGTGGATTTCTTAAAGAATATTTTTTCAAGGTCCACCTTAGGCGTGGATTTCTTAAAGAATATTTTTTCAAGGTCCACCTTAGGCGTGGATTTCTTAAAGAATATTTTTTCAAGGTCCACCTTAGGCGTGGATTTCTTAAAGAATATTTTTTCAAGGTCCACCTTAGGCGTGGATTTCTTAAAGAATATTTTTTCAAGGTCCACCTTAGGCGTGGATTTTTTAAAGGTCATTTTTTTTTTGCGAAAATTCGAGGAAATTAGTATTGATGTCTAAATTACAAAATCTCCCGAAAAGTGTCTAATAATATTCGACTCGATATCACATCTCAACGTTTTAGGCGGTGCTATCATGTGCAGTAGCATCAGTATCAGAATTTTACCAATAAATGTTTCCCATTTTTTGAATAGATGTTTGTACAACGATCACAATTGGGACTATTTTTTTTTTGGTTGTTGTTGCTGGCTTTGCTAAAGTGTTCATTGATGTGTCGACAGGATATCAAACACTTGTTGAGAAATGAATGAACACCATTCTCAAAATCTAAAGTGTTTGGGTACAACAACAACAAAATCTAGGAAAAATTGATGCAGGTCTTTAGGAGTTCAATGCAGCATAGATGCATGCCATTGCCATGGTGGGACCTTAGAGGGGAAAAGTGTTCTTACCTTTCTTCATGTGATCAACATTTATAGCTGGTGTATGTGTATTTCTTGTGAAAAGTTATGAGTATGTATGTTGGTTCCATTTTGTAAAACATATAACCAATAAATTTCGATACAAAGGCAATGACAAAATTGATTACTCAAGTGTAAAGTTTGTTGTGTTTTATTACCCATAAGATGGTCACGAAGCTATCGTAAGGGAGATATGATTTTTGTTTTCATTTCAGATGGCAAATATAATGATTGTGTTTGTTTGTTGTTATTTTTACTGCATGTAATGAATATGAGGTCTACAGAGAGGAAAAATATTGCAATTACTGGAGGTAATTTTGAAGAAATTTTTACTTTAAAATTTAATAGGAAATAAGACTTATTTGGAATTGCATAACATTTTAAATAAGAGTGGATATTGACCCAATCATTTCAAGGATTATCACATAACGTGGATTTTTCAAAGAATATTTTTAAGGACTTTTAAAAGAATATTTTTCAAGAACTACATAAGGCGTGGATTTTTTACAGAATATTTTTTCCAAGGCCTAGAGAAGGCGTGGATTTTTTTTCCAAGGCCTATAAAAGGCGTGGATTTTTTAAAGAATATTTTTCCAAGGCCTATAAGAGGCGCGGATTTTTTAAACAATATTTTTCCAAGGCCTATAAGAGGCGTGGATTTTTTAAACAATATTTTTCCACGGATTAGCAAGGCGTGGATTTTTTAAACAATATTTTTCCACGGATTAGCAAGGCGTGGATTTTTTAAACAATATTTTTCCAAGACCTAGAGAAGGCGTGGATTTTTTAAACAATATTTTTCCAAGGAATAGAAGACCTGTCGACGATCCTCTGTCTATGGAAAAAATGTAGAAGGTATTTTGTTTTTAGAACACCTGTTTTTAGAAGGCCTGTAGAGCTGGGAAAGGCATTATGTCTACGTTTATAAAATACCTGTAGAAGGCGGTCTTTAAAAGACAGGCAAAATATCATCTTTATGTTGAAGACCTATAGAAGACATTCTGACTCAAGTTGGTCCTCTATCTTTAGAAGGCCTGTAAAATGTTTTCTCTGTTTAAAAGGCCTGGAGAAGCTTTTTGTCTTTTGAAGATCTATAAAAGTATCTTGTCTTTATACGACCTGTAAATGGTTTTCTGCCTTTAGAAAATCTGTAGAGGGTCTATTGCCTTAAAAAGACTTGTAAAAGTTATTCTGTCTATGGTAATGGGTCGGTTCAGTCTATGGAGAATAGGACCCTGTTCTATTCTCCAAAGACTGTCGGTTTTTTAAGTCGATCTAGTGGTCACAATTATGAACCTGAAATAAATAATACGACTTATATTCCAATGGTTATAAAAATGTCCCCCAATAACATTTCGCTATTAAACGTGTCACTTGTCCTAAGAATTAAACACCTACGATGAAAAACAATTTCGAAGCTATAAAATGCTAAAAAGTTTTGAGTTAATATTATTGTTTGTTCGTTATTATTTTTCATTGAAGTGTCTATTAAGTGAAATGCCACCACCACCACCACTTTGTTGTTTTTCTTCTTCATCTTCTTGTTTTGTGTTATGACAAACCATTTTATGAAAACTATTACAAAAAAACACAGAATAATACAAAAACTACTTTCTTTCAACTTTATGGCTTTGTTTATGCGCTATCATCGCTATTGCCATCATCATTTGCCACCATTGACTCAAATCTGCGGACTTTAAGCTGCTGGTGTTGGCTGCAGTTGTTGTTGCCAACAGAATGGACAATTCGTCGTCTTATATTTTTCTTTGACAATTCTTTAACACAATAAAATAGCAAAAGATTGCAAAAATGGTAACAAAAACACCAACAAAACATGAACGAACAAGTTTCCATTTTTCCCCCCACTAACAGGTTATTGTGAATGATAAGTACCTTTTGGAAAGGATAACAAGTTGATGGCAATAACAACTGCAACAACAACCACAAGAAGGCAGGCAACTAACAACAACAACAGCAACCACAGCCACCCCTCCACACTTTTATTTGTGTGGCATTGTGGCTACAAAGATTCAAATATTGTCGCCAAAAGGAGGGGGAGAGATGGGGGAAAATAACATTCAAAAGACAAGAAACAAGAAAAAGGTGGCAACTTCTTCATTTTCTTCTAAGAACACAAAAGTGAGGAAGCTCTTTGCTTATAGGTATATAGCATTTTAACGGATTATATACTAAATAACAACAACAACAGCAACAGTAGCTACAACGTCACCAAGTCGTAACTCAATAAACACCTTTCATTTCTGCGAAAACAAGAAGAACAAGAACAACAGCACGCAGTGCTGAGACTACACAATTGATACCCTCACTGATTTATGTCGTTGGAATATTTACTGAAAACAAAAGTCGGGAAGTAGAAGATGAAAATCAGGAATAAATATCAACGAGCAACTAAAGCTCGTGGAAATACCGTGGTATTTGTGTAACAACAAGAATAACAATTGCATTCCTGGAAAACACACCTTCCGAATGTGTTCGCATTTTTGGTGGTGAGAGATGAAGTCACAATGCCTCTATTTCCTCAAGTTGAGATGTTTTGATATCCACATATCGGTGTTTAAACGAAATTCTGGTCTCTGAAAAATATTCTTTAAATAATCCACGCCTCTAATAGTCTCTGAAAAAAATATTCTTTAAAAAATCCACGCCTCTAATAGTCTCTGCAAAAATTTTCTTAAAAAAATCCACGCCTCTAATAGTCTCTGAAAAAATATCCTTTAAAAAATCCACATCTCTAATAGTCTCTGAAAAAATATTCTTTAAAAAATCCAGGCCTCTAATAGTCTCTGAAAATATTCTTTAAAAAATCCACGCCTCTAATAGTCACCGTCAACGCAGATCGGCCCATAGATGTTTTGGCGAATTTTTCTCTCAAACACTCCAAGAGCTGGCTCATCTGCTTGCGCAAGTACCCATACTTCAGATCCATATAACAGCACGGCTAGTATCAGCGTCTTGTAGAGTGTGAGTTTGGTCTGGTGGGAGGTGGCCTTGCTTTTGAGTTGTTTGCTCAGACCATAGTAGCATCGGTTGGCCATCTCTATCCTTCTCCGAATTTCTAAACTGATGTCATTCGTTTTATTCATGGCGGTACCAAGGTCTATAAAATATTTGACTACCTCAAAGCTGTAGTTCTCAAATTCCACAATTGGTCCGAGTCTACTGGACGTCTTGCGCGTTGATACCATCAGCTTGGACTTCTCGCCATTTACTGCCAGATCCACTTTGGCAGACTCCTTCTCAATTTGTTCAAAGGAGGCTGTTACCGCTCTCAGTGTTCCACCCATTATGTCGATGTCATCGGCGTAGGCGAGTAACATGTGTTGTTTGGTGTACAGAGTGCCACTTCTGTTCACTTTTGCCTCTCGTATGACCTTTTGCAGCAGGATGTTAAAAAGGTCACACGACAAACTGTCACCTTGTCTGAATCCTCGTTCGGTATTAAAGGGCTCCGTCCGAGGTCTTTTCCTCCTATAACTGCTGATCTTATGTTAGTTAAAGTTATCCTACATAGCCGTATTAATTTTGAAAGGAATGCCAAACTCAGACATGGCTTTATACACCTCTGAACGGATAGGGCACTCGAATGCGGATTTATAGTCGACGAATAGGTGGAATGTGTCGGTGTGTTTTCGTGGGTTTTTTCCAGGATTTGGCGCAGAGTGAAAATCTGGTCGATGGTGGACTTGCCAGGTCTGAGGCCGCATTGGTATGGTCTCATAATGTTATTTACCCTTGGCTTCAGTCATTCGCACAGCACGCTGGATAGCACTTTATATGCGATGGGAAGGAGACTTATTCCTCTATAGTTGGCACATATCGTCTTGTCTCCTTTTTTGTGCAAGGGACACAGGATGCTGAGGTTCCAAACAATGGGCATGCTTTCCTCTAGCCAAATTGTACTAATCAGCTGGTGCATGCTCCTTACCAGCATCTGACCACAAGTCTTGAAATTTCGGCCTGTAATCCATCGGCACCTGCTGCTTTATTATTCTTCAACCGATTGATTGCTATTCTGACCTCATCTTGACTAGGTGGTATACACTCTATACCGTCATCTATTATTGGTTCTGGGGTATCCTCTTCACCGATACTATTTGATACCAGAAGTTTTTCAAAATGCTCCTTCCAGATCCTCAGCACGCTGTCTGTATCTGTCACCAGGTTTCTTTCTTCATCTCTACAGGAGGATGTGCCTGCATTCTCCATTCATTCTGACTCCTGTACATCTCGATATGCTCACGCTCACGTTTTTCTTGTTTTTTCTTATTATTTTTCTGAAAATACGTTCCTCCTCTCTCCTTTTCTCCCGATAATTCTCCATCGCATTACATATGTTGCTACTGTGTGCAGGGTTGCCCTATACGCTGCGTTTTTCAGATCAGTAGCATTACGCCACTCCTGATCGTACCATGGGTTTATTGGTGGTGGTTTTTGGTACCCAAGTGTTGCTTTTGCTGCAGTTTGTAGAGAGTGGGCAATTCTCTGCCACTGTGCTTCTATATTATTATCGGGACAAAGGGTGCTTTCGTCAAGCAGTTGGGTAAGTTGAGCGGAGTAGGCTTGAGCGGAGTATCTGTTATGTTTGCAGTTTTTCGACGTCAAATTTCCATGTTATATTAGATCGCACCTTTGCTACTACATTAAGATGGGTGCATACCTTGGCTGCCATGATAGGACGTCTAAAACACTGGATGAATGACTTCCGTCTATTACAACAGGACCGATTTGATTTCTCTTTGTTCGATCGGGGGAAATCCAAATGGCCTTGTGTATATCGAGATGCTTGAATCTGGTGCTGTTATCTACCATGTTTTTTGCTGCCACAAAGTCAATCAACCTCATGCCGTTGTCTGATGTTCCGTCATGGAGACTGAATTTTCAGACGGTGGGACCAAAGATATTTTCCCTTCCGATTTTTGCATTAAAATCTCCGGTCATATGCTTGTGTTAGTTCCATGAAAAAATATTCTTAAAAAAATCCACAAATATTCTTAAAAGTCCCACGAAAAAAACATTCTTTAAAAAATCCACGCTTCTTGTATGGGCCTTGAAAAAATATTCTTTAAAAAATCAATGCCTCTAACAGTTCCATGAAAAAATATTTTTTAAAAAATCCACGCCTCTTGTATGGGCCTTGGAAAAATATTCTTTAAAAAATCCACGCCTCTTGTATGGGCCTTGGAAAAATATTCTTTAAAAAATCCACGCCTCTTGTATGGGCCTTGGAAAAATATTCTTTAAAAAATCCACGCCTTGTATAGGTCCTTTTAAAAAATATTCTTTACAAAATCGACGCCTTGTTTTAGTCCTTGATAAATATTCTTAAAAATTTTTGGAAATACCCATATACATATTTGTGCCTACATCCTGTAGTAACATTTTTAATCTTCTTATTTATTCGTCATTTTAATAATGTTCCAAACGAAACGAAATGTTACAAGAATTGGGTTTGACTTCATTCCATTTCGTTTGATTATCCTTGAGCGACACAAATGCTAGCTGTAAAGGGAAGTGGCAACAAACAAAAAGAAATACTAAACAACAAATTATCAGTGGGCGTTTATATTTTATTGTCAACGACGATACACAAATTGTGTGTTCTGATATTACTTTTGTGGAACATTTATGGTATTTTGGTGTACCCAAAAGCATTCAGTAGTTATCTAGGTTATTAAGGTAGAGATAGAAATGGGGGTAATGTTAAAGGACTTAATCTACTGAAGACAAATAACTTTTCCCATATAAAGTGACATCTAGAAAATGTTAAAATTTTTTTTAAGCAAAAAAAAAAAAAAAAAAAAAAAATCATTCATGTTGTAGTGTGATTGATAAGATATGTCATAAACTCATACAATTTGAACGACTGAAGCCTGCAAATTGTAAAGAAAAAGTAACCTTTAAAAATCGAAGACTTGTGTTGGACCCTGAAAAAAATTTCTTGTTGATTGGTCCCTGAAAAAATATTCTTTAAAAAATCAACGCCATGTGTTGATTGGTCCCTGAAAAAATATTCTTTAAAAAATCAACGCCATGTGTTGATTGGTCCCTGAAAAAATATTCTTTAAAAAATCAACGCCATGTGTTGATTGGTCCCTGAAAAAATATTCTTTAAAAAATCCACGCCTTGTGTTGATTGGTCCCTGAAAAAATATTCTTTAAACCAGTAAGGAAAGTAGAAAAGTCGGGCGGGGCCGACTATATGATACCCTTCACCACTTTGGGTATATTCAACAGATGAATGCTAATAGACGTCGAATTCTGCAACCTATACTAAATTTTTCATTTGTTCAGATATACGGTTGCTTCTTACAATGGGACAAAATTACCAAAACTCGGCAGAAAATATATATAGAAGCTCTATCAAAATCTGAACCGATTTCTACACTTTCCAAATTTCAAAACTTTAGTACGTTGTGCAAAATTTGTGTCAATTTTGTGTAAAATTGGACGAAAATATATATGTAGAAGCTATATCAAAATCTGAACCGATTTCAATGAGAATGGCAGAGATTATCTTATATTAACTTCTGTATTGTACATAATTGTGTGGCAATCGGACAAACTTTGGGTCTTTAGTGCACAATTTACATAAAATCGGAAGCAAAAATATATAGGAGCTATATATAAATCTCATTTCACTTAAATCTCCAGACTCATTTTAGTACACTATGCCAAATTTTGTGTAAATCAAAATATGTATAGGGACTTCGGTACACTATTTACATTAAATCGGACGAAAATTTATATAGGAGCTATATTTAAATCCAAACCGATTTTCGAGAAACTTAACGTGCACTATTCTAGACTTAATTAAGTACGATATGCCAAATTTCGTGCAAATCGAAGGATATATAGGGACTTTGGTACACCATTTACCTTAAATCGGACGAAAATATATATATGGGAGCTATATCTAAATCTGAACCGATTTTCAGCAAACTTAACACACATAAATCTAGACCTAATCCATTTCGCTATGCCAAATTTCGAGCAAATCGAAGGATATATAGGGACTTTGGGGCACCATTTACATCAAATCGGACGAAACTATATATGGAGCTATATCTAAATCTGAACCGATTTTCTCGAAACTTCGCAAACATCACTCAAGGCTTAATTTAATACGTTATGCCAAATTTCGTGCAAATCGAAAGATATATAGGGAATTTGGGGCACCATTTACATGAAATCGGACGAAACTATATATGGGAGCTATATCTAAATCTGAACCGATTTTCTCGAAACTTGGCAGACATCACTCTAGGCTTAATTTAATACGTTATGCCAAATTTCGTGCAAATCGAAAGATATATAGGGACTTTGGTACTCCATTTACCTTAAATCGGACGCAAATATATATGGGAGCTATATCTAAATCTGAACCGATTTTCAGCAAACTTAACACACATCAATCTAGACCTAATCCATTTCGCTATGCCAAATTTCGAGCAAATCGAAGGCTATATAGGGACTTTGGGACACCATTTACATGAAATCGGACGAAACTATATATGGGAGCTATATCTAAATCTGAACCGATTTTCTCGAAACTTGGCAGACATCACTCTAGGCTTAATTTAATACGTTATGCCAAATTTCGTGCAAATCGAAAGATATATAGGGACTTTGGGGCACCATTTACATGAAATCGGACGAAACTATATATGGGAGCTATATCTAAATCTGAACCGATTTTCTCGAAACTTGGCAGACATCACTCTAGGCTTAATTTAATACGTTATGCCAATTTTCGTGCAAATCGAAATATATATAGGGACTTTGGACCAGTTACATGAAATCGGACGAAACTATATATGGGAGCTATATCCTGGACCGATTTTCACGAAAATTGGCAGACATCATTCTAGAAATGATTAGGCTGTACCAAATTTCGTGCAAATCGAAGGATATATAGGGACCGTATTATATATATATATGGGAGCTATATCTAAATCTGAACCGATTTTTCCCAATTTCAATAGGGTTCGTCCTTGGGCCGAATAAGTGACCTATGCCAAATTTCATCCAATTCGGATAATAAATGCGACCTGTACTTTGTTTACAATTTAACATGGACAGACAGACGGACAGACGGACAGACGGACAGACGGACGGACGGACGGACGGACATGCATAAATCGACTTAGAAAGTGATTCTATGCATATTCTCAAAAGGAACCATGTGTCTATCTCGATTATTTTTGCCTGTTACAAACATATGCACAAAGACATAATACCCTGTACCACAGTGTGGTGAAGGGTATAAAAATCCACGCCTTGTGTTGATTGGTCCCTGAAAAAATATTCTTTAAAAAATCCACGCCTTTTGTTGATTGGTCCCTGAAAAAATATTCTTTAAAAATCCACGCCTTTTGTTGATTGGTCCCTGAAAAAATATTCTTTAAAAGTCCACGCCTTTTGTTGATTGGTCCCTGAAAAAATATTCTTTAAAAAATCCACGCCTTGTGTTGATTGGCCCCCGAAAAAAATATTATTTAAAAAATCAAGGCCTTGTGTTGATTGGTCCCTGAAAAAATATTCTTTAAAAAATCCACGCTTGTGTTGATTGGTCTCTGAAAAATATTCTTTAATAATCCACGACTTGTGTTGATTGGCCCCTGAAAAAATATTCTTTAAAAAATCCACGCCTTGTGCTGGACCCTCAAAAATATATATTTTGTTTTAAATCCACGCCTTGTGTTGGTGCCTGAAAATTCATTATTGTTTTGTTAGCAAAGCCTTTACGAAAAATTCACAACAACTAAAAAAGTACGAAGAAAATATGCGTTTGCAAAAATACAAATGCATGCATTGTTTTGCTTTTCCGAAGAAGAATTTTCTCGTACTTACTTCGATTGTTTTGTGTGTGTGTGTGTGATTTATTGAAATACTTTGTGGGTCCCCCCTTATGTTAACACCCCATTAATCATCTTTCGCTCTCACTCTCTAAGCTGGAATATAAACAAAACACTTGGTGCAGTTAGATGAGGGTGGAATGGAAATATGAGTTGTGAAACAGAGATGCGGAGGTTGATGTTGTTGGATAAATATGTATCCCTAATGGGGCGTTCGACGAATATTTCTAATAAAGTAGTGTCTATATTCATTTTACTTACTCAGATTTTTGTGCTAAATTTTTCCATAATTACCATACCATCATCGTTGCAGTTTTCAAAGCGGCTTACTGATGAAGACCTCCTAGAAGAAAAAAAATGTGGGAAAAATTAAAAAATAATATATGGCAAATTTATGCATGTTAGTGTTGCGCTAAGTACGACTAAAGTAGCAGAGGCAATAAAACAAATGTTGGCTAAAAGAATAACAATGATTTAAGTACAAAGAATATTGAAAACAACGCGGAACATGGAAGTCCTTACAGATTTTGTTTTGTAAAACAAAATAACAGCTGTAATGTGCTTAGCGAAAATATTATATTTTCGCATATTAATTAGTGCTGGTTTTTTAAAAGTGTGTTGACTATCAGTTCAAACCTCTCGGATTGTTCTTCGAAGCATCAATACAAGGCGTAGATTTTTTAAAGAATATTTTTTCAACGACAAATCAACACAAGGCGTGGATTTTTTAAAGAATATTTTTTCATCGACCAATAAACACAAGGAGTGGATTTTTTAAAGAATATTTTTTCAACGACCAATCAACACAAGGCGGGGATTTTTTAAAGAATATTTTTTTAACGACCAAGGATTTCAAGGATTAACACAAGGCGTGGATTTTTTAAAGAATATTTTTCAAGGACTTATAGACCAATAAGCGTGGATTTTTTAAAGAATATTTTTCAAGGACTTATAGACCAATAAGCGTGGATTTTTTAAAGAATATTTTTCAAGGACTTATAGACCAATAAGCGTGGATTTTTTAAAGAATATTTTTCAAGGACTTATAGACCAATAAGCGTGGATTTTTTAAAGAATATTTTTCAAGGACTTATAGACCAATAAGCGTGGATTTTTTAAAGAATATTTTTCAAGGACTTATAGACCAATAAGCGTGGATTTTTTAAAGAATATTTTTCAAGGACTTATAGACCAATAAGCGTGGATTTTTTAAAGAATATTTTTCAAGGACTTATAGACCAATAAGCGTGGATTTTTTAAAGAATATTTTTCAAGGACTTATAGACCAATAAGCGTGGATTTTTTAAAGAATATTTTTCAAGGACTTATAGACCAATAAGCGTGGATTTTTTAAAGAATATTTTTCAAGGACTTATAGACCAATAAGCGTGGATTTTTTAAAGAATATTTTTCAAGGACTTATAGACCAATAAGCGTGGATTTTTTAAAGAATAATTTTCCTATATTCAAATTTCATATTCAAGTTGCTAAATTTGCACTCACATTACATTTGCCCCAAATCTAAATGATGTTCTTTAAAACTAGACTTGTGAATACATTGAAAAATACATTATCGACATCATCACACATTAGTCACGTTTCACATCTCATTTGAAATGGAAGAAAATGGAACAAAGTAACAAAGCTCTACAAATGGGACACTTTTTGCAAATACGTTTTGTGGTCAGAAATTGTATTCCAGTAAATGTCATTACCGACACGTGGGAACAAAGAGCGAAAAGACCGGAAATGCAACTGCAAACCCACAAAAAGTAACAATAATCTGTTCAACTTCTACTTTGTTCTTCAACAATATAAAACACTTCTTTCATTGCAGTTAATAAGGATTTCTGGGTGTCGAATATCTCCCTTCTGTGGTTGGTCCGAGACTCCGCGTCATAAAGTCAATGTGAAAAAAAATAAATATTACAACAGCAACAATAAAAAATAATAAAAATTATATCATAAAAATAAGAAAGGCAACACAACAGGCAGTTTCCTTTTCAACAATGAAAACAGCAGTGCTGGTGGAAAGAAATCGTCGTGTTTGGGCAATGGAAAAAAGTTTATAATTACAAAAATTTAAGAACTTAATTTGTCTCAAATTACTTTGTATTGTTTTACATTCAGTTTTCCCCTTTTTTGGTCTATTTAGCAGTGGCTTCCGAATGTGTGGGAAAGGTGTAATGCGACTACCAACACGAGTTTTATTAATTACCGCACGTAGCTGCTAAAAAATATGTGTTAAGGTGTGAAGGCCTAGGTTCCTTACAAAACAATCTTCCTTGTACAATTACAACAATTGTTGCATTACACTGAAGTATGTTAGAGGTACTTATTATGTAATATGTGACTAAGGTCACTACGTAAATTGCACAAGTATCAGAATTCACTTCGTGACAATTAAATACACTGGAATAATTTTGTATAGGGTTAAATCCGAGGGAATTATTATTTTATTTATAAATCCTTCTTTTAGTACATAAAAAATATTCTTTAAAAAATCCACGCCTTGTATGGAACCCTAAAAAATATTCTTTAAAAAATCCACGCCTTGTATGGAACCCTAAAAAATATTCTTTAAAAAATCCACGCCTTGTATGGAACCCTAAAAAATATTCTTTAAAAAATCCACGCCTTGTATGGAACCCTAAAAAATATTCTTTAAAAAATCCACGCCTTGTATGGAACCCTAAAAAATATTCTTTAAACCAGTAAGGAAAGTAGTAAAGTCGGACGGGGCCGACTATATGATACCCTTCACCACTATGGGTATATTAAACAGGACTATTAACATGAAATATATATGGGAGCTATATAGACCGATTTTCTCGAAACTTGGCAGACATCACTCTAGGCTCAATTCAGTACGTTATGCCAAATTTCGTGCAAATCGAAGGATATATAGGGACTTTGGTGCACCATTTATATGAAATCGGACGAAACTATATAAGATTTTCACGAAACTTAGCAAATTGCCAAATTTCGTGCAAATCGAAAGATATATAAGTACTTTGTGGCACCATTTACATGAAATCGGACGAAACTATATATGGGAGCTATATCTAAATCTGAACCGATTTTCTCAAAACTTGGCAGACATCACTCTAGGCTTAATTCAGTACGATATGCCAAATTTCGTGCAAATCGAAAGATATATAGGGACTTTGGGGCACCATTTACATGAAATCGGACGAAACTATATATGGGAGCTATATCTAAATCTGAACCGATTTTCTCAAAACTTGGCAGACATCACTCTAGGCTCAATTCAGTACGTTATGCCAAATTTCGTGCAAATCGAAAGATATATAGGAACTTTGGGGCACCATTTACATGAAATCGTATGAACATCAGACAGACAGAGAGACATCACTCTAGGCTCAATTCAGCAAATCGAAAGATATATAGGGACTTTGGGGCACCATTTACATGAAATCGGACGAAACTATATATGGGAGCTATATCTAAATCAGGACCGATTTTCACGAAACTTGGAAGACATCACTCTAGGCTTAATTCAGTACGATATGCCAAATTTCGTGCAAATCGAAAGATATATCGGGACTTTGGGGCACCATTTAGATCAAATCGGAGGAAACTATATATGGCAGGTATATATAAATCTGAACCGATTTTCTCAAAACTCGGCAGACATCACTCTAGGAACAATTCAGTACGTTATGCCAAATTTCGTGCAAATCGAAAGATATATAGGTACTTTGGGGCACCATTTACATGAAATCGGACGAAACTATATATGGGAGGTATATCTAAATCTGAACCGATTTTCTTAAAACTTGGCAGACATAATTCTAGGCTCAATTCAGTACGTTATGCCAAAATTGGTGCAAATCGAAAGATATATAGGGATTTTGGTGCACCATTTACATGAAATCGGACGAAACTATATATGGGAGCTATATCTAAATCTGAACCGATTTTCACGAAACTTGGCAGACATAATTCTAGGCTCAATTCAGTACGTTATGCCAAATTTCGTGCAAATCGAAAGATATATAGGAACTTTGGGGCACCATTTACATGAAATCGGACGAACATCAGACAGACAGAGAGACATCACTCTAGGTTCAATTCAGTACGTTATGCCAAATTTCGTGCAAATCGAAAGATATATAGGGACTTTGGGGCACCATTTACATGAAATCGGACGAAACTATATATGGGAGCTATATCTAAATCAGGACCGATTTTCACGAAACTTGGCAGACATCACTCTAGGCTTAATTCAGTACGATATGCCAAATTTCGTGCAAATCGAAAGATATATAGGGACTTTGGGGCACCATTTACATCAAATCGGAGGAAACTATATATGGCAGGTATATATAAATCTGAACCGATTTTCTCAAAACTCGGCAGACATCACTCTAGGAACAATTCAGTACGTTAAGCCAAATTTCGTACAAATCGAAAGATATATAGGTACTTTGGGGCACCATTTACATGAAATCGGACGAAACTATATATGGGAGCTATATCTAAATCTGAACCGATTTTCACGAAACTTGGCAGACATAATTCTAGGCTCAATTCAGTACGTTATGCCAAAATTGGTGCAAATCGAAAGATATATAGGGACTTTGGTGCACCATTTACTTGAAATCGGACGAAACTATATATGGGAGCTATATCTAAATCTGGACCGATTTTCACGAAACATGGCAGACATAATTCTAGGCTCAATTCAGTACGTTATGCCAAAATTGGTGCAAATCGAAAGATATATAGGGACTTTTGATGCACCATTTACATGAAATCGGACGAAACTATATATGGGAGCTATATCTAAATCTGAACCGATTTTCACGAAACTTGGCAGACATCATTCTAGACCTAAATGATTAGGCTGTACCAAATTTCGTGCAAATCGAAAGATATATGTGGACTTTGGTGCACCATTTACATGAAATCGGACGAAACTATATATGGGAGCTATATCTAAATCTGGACCGATTTTCATGAAACTTGGCAGACATCATTCTAGACCTAAATGATTAGGCTGTACCAAATTTCGTGCAAATCGAAAGATATATGTGGACTTTGGTGCACCATTTACATGAAATCGGACGAAACTATATATGGGAGCTATATCTAAATCTGGACCGATTTTCATGAAACTTGGCAGACATTATTCTAGACGTAAATGATTAGGCTGTACCAAATTTCGTGCAAATCGAAAGATATATAGGGACCGTTTACATTAAATCGGTTAAATATATATATGGGAGCTATATCTAAATCTGAACCGATTTTTCCCAATTTCAATAGGGTTCGTCCTTAGGCCGAATAAGTGACCTATGCCAAATTTCATCCAATTCGGATCATAAATGCGACCTGTACTTTGTTTACAATTTAACATGGACAGACAGACGGACAGACGGACAGACGGACAGACGGACGGACGGACGGACATGCATAAATCGACTTAAAAAGTGGTTCTATGCATATTCTCAAAAGGAACCATGTGTCTATCTCGTTTCCTTTTGCCTGTTACAAACATATGCACAAAGACATAATACCCTGTACCACAGTGTGGTGAAGGGTATAAAAATCCACGCCTTGTATGGAACCCTAAAAAATATTCTTTAAAAAATCCACGCCTTGTATGGAACCCTAAAAAATATTCTTTAAAAAATCCACGCCTTGTATGGAACCCTAAAAAATATTCTTTAAAAAATCCACGCCTTGTATGGAACCCTAAAAAATATTCTTTAAAAAATCCACGCCTTGTATGGAACCCTAAAAAATATTCTTTAAAAAATCCACGCCTTGTATGGAACCCTAAAAAATATTCTTTAAAAAATCCACGCCTTGTATGGAACCCTAAAAAATATTCTTTAAAAAATCCACGCCTTGTATGGAACCCAAAAAGTTCCCAAAAAAATATTTTGAAAGTGATTCTTGGGGTCCTTGAAAAACTTTTGAAAAATATTTTCAATGTATTTTTGCCATAAATTAAATAAAATGTGGATTTTATTTTTGCTTCAAATGCATTGCTCTTCACATGAACAGCGGAAGAGCAAGGCAGTCCTGCTTTATTTCCTTTCCCGACTCAACATTTAACTTTTCTCTTGTTTTCGCATAATTTCATTTTATTTCAAATATGGCCTTCTTCTAACAGGAGATTCTTTATGGTGTTGCTGTCGACGTTGTCCTTAACGTCATCTTTGGATTTTTTCTGCTGCCACTGCTGTGGGTTCGTCTTTTACTTTGGCGTTATTGTGGCATTAAAAGTTAAGCACTAAATTATAAGTTTTTGTATGTGTGGGTGTGTTAAGTTTTCCTCTTTTCTCTTCGTTAAAGAACAAAGGTCCTTTTTTCTTACAGAACGTTGATCTAAGCCAAATAAAAAAACGAATATAAAGGCTAAAAAGGCACCGCAAAAAATATTGAAGAGCATACTTGTTGGAACCACTTTAAGTTTTTGGAGCGCCTTTTTTCTGCATGACTGTTGTGTAATGATGTTCGGTCGTTCGTTCGTCGTCCGCTATTTTTTTCGTACGAATCCCATTTTGCCATAATTAAAATCGTTGTGCAAAAAAAAAAAGAACAAGTTGTGTGAAAAAATTATAATTACTTTATAGTGGACTTTCAAGGAGATAAATTTGCATGACAAGGGCTGTCGCAGGGGTGTTTGGTTGGTTGGCGTTAGATTTGTTTTCCCTTTTTGCATTTCGGAATGAACTCAGAACTTTTCGGAAAAAAAGAAAGTTTTTAAAATCAAATTAACTAACCAGCATGGAAAGAAATATTATGAACTTGTCCACATCAAAGGTGATTTCATTAAATAAAAATTAAAAACGAGTAGGTGGCTTGAGAAACTAATTCCTGTGTCCAACAAATAAGTGGCAAGGTCAGTTGATTGGAAGGACCAGCTCAAGGCTTGGATTTTTTAAAGAATATTTTTTGGGTTACACACAAAGCGTGGATTTTTATACCCTTCACCATACTGTGGTAAAGGGTATTATGCATATGTTTGTAACAGACAAAAATCATCGAGATAGACCCAAGGTTCCTTTTGAGAATATGCATAGAATCACTTTCTGAGTCGATTTATGCATGTCCGTCCGTTCGTCTGTCCATGTTAAATTGTAAACAAAGTACAGGTCGCATTTATGATCCGAATTGGATGAAATTTGGCACAGCTCATTTGCTTGGCCCATGGACGAAACCTATTGGAATTGGGAAAAAGCGGTTCAGATTTAGATATAGCTCCCATATATATTTCTTCCGATTTTAGGTAAATGGTATACCAAAGTCCCATATATCTTTCGATATGCACGAAATTTGGCACAGCGTAATGAATTAAGTCGAGAATGATGTATGTTAAGTTTCCTGAAAATTGGTCCAGATTTATATATAGCTCTCATATATATTTCGTCCGATTTTAGGTAAATGGTATACCAAAGACCCTATATATCTTTCGATTTGCACGAAATGTGGCATCGCGTACTGAATTGCGTCTATAATAATTCGAATTGCTCGAAATTTGTCATAGCGTACTGAATTAAGGCTGGAATGACGTGTGCTATGTTTCGTGGAAACGGGTTCAGTTTTAGCTATAGCTTCCATATATATTTTCGTCCGATTTTATGTAATTGGTGCACCAATGTATACAATTTGCACGAATTTTGGTATAGGGTACTAAATTAAGTCTAGAATGATGTTGCTAAGCTTCGTGAAAAGAGCCGATTGACACAGCGTACTGAAGTAATATAAATTAGGCTCCGGCAAGTTTCCCTGAAATCGGTTAATATATAGATATATAACAAAAACGCGACGTCTGTTAGCATACATATGTAGAATATACCCAAAGTACTGAAGTGTATCATATAGTCGGCCCAGTCCGACTTTACTACTTTCCTTACTGGTTTAAAGAATGTTTTTTTTTAGAGTTCCATACAAGGCGTGGATTTTTTAAAGAATATTTTTTTAGGGTTCCATACAAGGCGTGCATTTCTTAAAGAATATTTTTTTAGGGTTCCATACAAGGCGTGGATTTTTTAAAGAATATTTTTTAGGGTTCCATAAAAGGCGTATTTTTTTATGGTTCCATACAAGGCGTGGATTTTTTAAAGAATATTTTTTAGGGTTCCATAAAAGGCGTATTTTTTTATGGTTCCATACAAGGCGTGGATTTTTTAAAGAATTTTTTTTATGGTTCCATACAAGGCGTGGATTTTTTAAAGAATTTTTTTTATGGTTCCATACAAGGCGTGGATTTTTTAAAGAATATTTTTTATGGTTCCATACAAGGCGTGGATTTTTTAAAGAATATTTTTTATGGTTCTATACAAGGCGTGGATTTTTTAAAGAATATTTTTTATGGTTCTATACAAGGCGTGGATTTTTTAAAGAATATTTTTTATGGTTCTATACAAGGCGTGGATTTTTTAAAGAATATTTTTTATGGTTCCATACAAGGCGTGGATTTTTTAAAGAATATTTTTTATGGTTCCATACAAGGCGTGGATTTTTTAAAGAATATTTTTTATGGTTCTATACAAGCCGTGGATTTTGTAAAGAATATTTTTTATGGTTCTATACAAGGCGTGGATTTTTTAAAGAATATTTTTTATGGTTCTATACAAGGCGTGGATTTTTTAAAGAATATTTTTTATGGTTCTATACAAGGCGTGGATTTTTTAAAGAATATTTTTATGGTTCTATACAAGGCGTGGATTTTTTAAAGAATATTTTTATGGTTCCATATAAGGCGTGGATTTTTTAAAGAATATTTTTATGGTTCCATATAAGGCGTGGATTTTTTAAAGAATATTTTTATGGTTCCATATAAGGCGTGGATTTTTTAAAGAATATTTTTATGGTTCCATATAAGGCGTGGATTTTTTAAAGAATATTTTTATGGTTCCATATAAGGCGTGGATTTTTTAAAGAATATTTTTATGGTTCCATATAAGGCGTGGATTTTTTAAAGAATATTTTTATGGTTCCATATAAGGCGTGGATTTTTTAAAGAATATTTTTATGGTTCCATATAAGGCGTGGATTTTTTAAAGAATAATTTTAAAGAATATTTTTTTTTTTAAAGAATATTTTTATGGATTAAAACCACCTTACAAGGACACGTCCAATTGCCTTTTTTTCTGTAGCCATCGAACATGGTATAGGTGAGAAAAATAAATGATGCCCCAATAACAGCAACGACGAACGTTGTCCGAACATTTATCCGATAATTGTCGTTGTAAATATTGACACCGAAAACATCGTTACAATATTGTGAAATACTTAAAATTTTGTGCAGTCGTTCGAATATAGTTTTCGACATGATGAAGGTTAAGCTGTTGAGTACTGAATGTCGGATCATATTCGAAGGCTCTGGATAGATAGTTGTCATAATAGTAGCAATAATCCTGTATTAATTACAATTATTTGTAGTTTATAAATAATTTAAGGTGAGGCCAGATAGGATAAAAAATATTGCAAGGTATGATAGGCATTGGAAGTTCCATGTAAACAGTAATTTATTCTGCTCAAGTAAATACCACACAATTCAATATACACATATATGCACACACTCTTATGGTTTCCTTTGGAGACAACTGCTTTTTTGCAATTAAACAACTAAACATTTTCACATCGTTCAACTGTTCAACACTTAACTGTTTATGGCCAATTATATAAGGACAGTCAGCGTTATTTTAAAAAATCTGCGCCTTAGTAGGAAGGCTAGAAAAAATATTTAAAAAATCTCCGCCTTAGTAGGAAGGCTAGAAAAAATATTTAAAAAATCTCCGCCTTAGTAGGAAGGCTAGAAAAAATATTTAAAAAATCTCCGCCTTAGTAGGAAGGCTAGAAAAAATATTTAAAAAATCTACGCCTTAGTAGGAAGGCTAGAAAAAATATTTAAAAAATCTACGCCTTAGTAGGAAGGCTAGAAAAAATATTTAAAAAATCTACGCCTTAGTAGGAAGGCTAGAAAAAATATTTAAAAAATCTACGCCTTAGTAGGAAATTTCGTGATATTTGCACCCTTTGTACCGATTATAGATCAACAACTCATCTTTCTATGTCTTGCATATTTTCCAAAATGTTTTTTCTTGAAGTGAATTTTTACGCAATAAAATAAAAAATTGGTCACTTTAGGTTTTGGTTGATTTGACCCTCAGAAAATTGACCGATCATCATCTAAACTGCCGCTTTAAGTATTTTGTAAGATCCCCTTCACCTTGTAAAATATGTGATGTTCTGCATATAATAATTGCCTCTAGAGCGACTAGAAAATCTGACAAAATTAAAGTTTTCGGTTCATTGCACCCCCTGAATGAAATCTCAACTTCACCGAAAATTATTAGCGGAATCCTTGACCATAATAGGAACTTCATGTACAATTTTAAAGCAATCAGCGCGACATTTCCGTAATAATATGCACATAATCATCTTTACTTAATTACGTATAACTCACGCATGGGAGTACATACAGCCATATAATTGGTATCAATTTGAAGGTCAACATCTCATCTTAGAAAAACTATCAACATCTCGAGTATATGTCCTTCAGGAGCAAGTATATACGCCCCAGAATAAAAATTTTGTAATTTTTCACACAAAAGTCAGGGTCCATTTGACCCCCTAAATATTGGCCGATCTTTATCAAAACAGGCATGTTTATTCTTTGGTCAGATCTCCTTCTCCATGTAAAATAACGCGACGTTCGGGCCATAATTGTGGCCTCTGGAGCGACCAGAAAAACCAAGAAAAGTTAAGTATTTGGGCCATTTCATCCCCTAAATATTAACCGATTTTTACCCAAAACAATAGAAGTCTTCATTGGCCAGAACCCATCCTACATGCAAAATTTCATGAAGATTGGTCCATAACTGTGGCCTGTATCGTGTTTACAAATTATATTGGACAGACGGACGGACACACATGTCTAGATCGACTCAGCTAGTTGAGATATGACGATCGGTATACTTAACCCTACGGTCAATAACCGGGTACATTTGTACCTTTTTTTGAATAAAATTGCTGTAAAATTTTTAATAATAGAGATATTTGGATCAAATTTTGTGGATTCATTCTTGAGGTATTTTAACACATAATCGAAGAAAAAACCAGTGAGCGGAGCAGTATAGTCGGACGGGGCCGACCATACGATACCCTACACAACTACCACGGAACTCATATTTTCTGCGGATGTTTATTCCGAGACTGGGCAATATTTCGTGAAATTTGCACCCTCTTGCCCGATTAGAGGTAAACAGCACCTCTTCCTCACACTGACATATTTTCCGAATATTACGAGTATTCAGTACAGCTATAGTCCAGATTCCCTTCACCGTGGGTTGTGTTGTGATGTTCAGCTTTCATTTGAGGTCTATAGATCGACTCGAGAATAACACAAAAAATTAAGTTTTCGGTCCACTTCATTCCAAAATTATTATCTGATCATCACCGAAAATTATAGGCGTTGTCCTTGACCATAACTGGAACCTCATGGAACATTTCAAAGCGATCAGCGCTATAATTCCGCTCTCCAGAGTGATTGGGTTACTAAATAATATACGAATACGGAGATACCTGTAAATATTTAGGTGTAACTCCCACATCCGAGCACATACAACAATATAATTGGTCTCAAGTTAAAGATCAACCACTCCTCTAGGATATAGTATCAACTTCTCGGGTATATGTCCTTCAGGGGCAAATATATACGCCATAGAATACAAATTTTGTCATTTTTCACACAAAAGTCAGGGTCCATTTGACCCGCTAAATATTGACCGATCTTTCTCCAAACTGGCATGCTTATTCTTTGGCCCGATCCGCTTCTCCATGCAAAATTTCACGATGTTCGGACCATTGTTGCGGCCTCTGGAGCGACCAGAAAAAACGACAAAAATTTAGTATTTGGTCCATTTCATCCCCTAAATATTAACCGATCTTTCCCAAAAACAATAGGGGTCTTCATTGGCCAGAACCCATCCTACATGCAAAATTTCGTGAAGATTGGTCCATAACTGTGGCCTGTATCGTGTTTACAAATTATAATGGACAGACGGACGGACGGACGGACGGACACACATGTCTAGATCGACTCAGCTAGTCGAGATATGACGATCGGTATACTTAAAGGTGGGTCTAGGACCAATATTTCGCGGCGTTACAAACTTTTGGGGCTGCACAAAGCTATAATACCCTGACAACATAGTTGTGTAGGGTATAATTATAAATATTTTCCATATATATAATTTTTACAATTTTTTAAAGTTATTACCTACGTAGATCAATAAACGTGGTACATTTGTACCCATCCAAAGATAGCTCTGTAACTCATTGGACTATCGTAAGGTTTTTTGTTTTAAATTAGTCTATACGGATCTGGTCTAGATTGTAGGAACTCAAAATTATATATACATTAAAATAATATATATTTAAATCCATGCTTAAATGATAATCTATCTAAAACAATCATAGTAAATTCGTCATAGCTTTCGAATGGGTTAAGCTTTTTTAGTTATTTTTTATTGGGATCTTATTTAGGTGTTCATCAACCCCTCTGCAAATGTTGGTGGCCCTAGACAACATGGGGTCATCAGGGTGACTCGCGGAAGTCAGAAACTACCCTGGTTGTCCCTTGGCATACAGGGACAAAAACAATGATTATTGTCCGTAATTTTCCAATTATTCTTTATATTGGCCCTGAAACTTTTTCTATAATCGAATAAGTCTGATTTATTACAATCCTAAATTGGCGTACATATATAAACTATCATTAAATAACGTTTTAAAGTATTAGATAATGTTAAAAATGCGCCAATCATAATCTCAAAACTCATAAAATGTGAATAATTGACAATAATAATTATTTTAGTCCCTGTATACCAAAGGAAAACCAAGGGAGTTTCTGATTCCACGAGTCTCCCTGATGGCCCCATGTTGTCTAGGGACACCAAAATTTGCAGAGGGGTTGATGAACACCTAAATAAGATCCCAATAAAAAAATAACTAAAAAAGCTTAACCCATTCGAAAGCTATGACGAATTTACTATGATTGTTTTAGTAGATTATCATTTAAGCCTGGATTTAAATATATACCAGTGAGCGGAGCAGTATAGTCGGACGGGGCCGACCATGCGATACCCTACACAACTACCACGAACTCTAACTTTCTGAGGATGTTTATTCCGAGTCTGAGTAATATTTCGTGATATTTGCCCCCTCTTGTCCGATTAGAGGTTAACAACACCTCTTCCTTACTTTTTTCGAATATTCAGTACCGTCCTTCTAATTACTTGTCCAGATTACCTTCACTGTGGGTTGTGTTGTGATTTTCGGATTATACTCTACTCCAAAACACACAAAAAATTATGTTTTCGGTCCATTTCATCCCAAAATTTTAATCTGATCATCACCGAAAATTGTAGGCGTTGTTCTTGACCATAACTGGAACTTCATGAAAAATTTCAAAGCCATCAGCGCGATATTTCTCCCTCTAATGTGGTAATGGGTTACTAAATAATATCTGAATACGTAAGCGCCTGTAAATATTTGACTGTAACTCCCACATCTGAGTAGATACATCACTATATTTGGTATCAATTTAAAGGCCAACCACTCCTCTTGGATATGCTATCAACTCCTGGGGTCTACATCCTCCAGGAGTAAATATATATGCCATAGAATACAAACAGGACCAATATTTCGCGGCGTTACAAACATTTGGGGCTGCACAAAGCTATAATACCCTGACAACATAGTTGTGTAGGGTATAAAAATCTACGCCTTAGTAGGAAGGCTAGAAAAAATATTTAAAAAATCTACGCCTTAGTAGGAAGGCTAGAAAAAATATTTAAAAAATCTACGCCTTAGTAGGAAGGCTAGAAAAAATATTTAAAAAATCTACGCCTTAGTAGGAAGGCTAGAAAAAATATTTAAAAAAAAAAATATCTACGCCTTAGTAGGAAGGCTAGAAAAAATATTTAAAAAATCTACGCCTTAGTAGGAAGGCTAGAAAAAATATTTAAAAAATCTACGCCTTAGTAGGAAGGCTAGAAAAAATATTTAAAAAATCTACGCCTTAGTAGGAAGGCTAGAAAAAATATTTAAAAAATCTACGCCTTAGTAGGAAGGCTAGAAAAAATATTTAAAAAATCTACGCCTTAGTAGGAAGGCTAGAAAAAATATTTAAAAAATCTACGCCTTAGTAGGAAGGCTAGAAAAAATATTTAAAAAATCTACGCCTTAGTAGGAAGGCTAGAAAAAATATTTAAAAAATCTACGCCTTAGTAGGAAGGCTAGAAAAAATATTTAAAAAATCTACGCCTTATGCCTCAGTAGGAAGGCTAGAAAAAATATTTAAAAAATCTACGCCTTAGTAGGAAGGCTAGAAAAAATATTTAAAAAATCTACGCCTTAGTAGGAAGGCTAGAAAAAATA
>NW_026879750.1:0-28744 GCF_032173495.1 Musca vetustissima | reverse complement strand
TTGTGAGATTATCTATACGGTCTATATTCTATTATTATATGCAGAACATCGAATATTTTATACGGTAAAGTGAATCTGCAAAATATTTAGAACGGCTGTTTAGATGATGATCGGTCAATATTCCGTGGGTCAATTCAACCGAAACCTAAAGTGACCAAATTTTTATTTTATGGCGTAAATATTCAACTCGGGAAAAAAAGGATTTGGAAAATATGCCAGGTTTAGAAATTGAATCTGTTGACCTATAATCATATAGTCATGAAATATTACTCAGGCTCAGAATATAAAACCGCAGAAAGATAGATTTTCGTGGTATGTGTTTAGGGTATCATATGGTAGGCCCCGTCCGACTATACTGATCCGCTCACTGTTTGGATTATACTTTGGATTGTCCTATCAGTATAAGTCGCTGTTATAGTTCAAACTCTAATTGCCAGCATTTTGTCGAATTTTCTAGTCATTTGGGGTTTCAATTAAATTTCAGATCAGCTGAAAATATGTATTGATTTTCACATTGCTCTCATTTAGTGTGACGATTGACAATGGACCATAGGCATAGCACTGCAGAATTTTGAGCCATGAGAAATAATTATGTCCCTCTATTGAAAATAAAACTTTACCAGCAACGTGAAGTTTTGCTGGTCCTTTATGGGTTATATCCTTCATACAAAACATCTTTATAACGTCTATGTAATTTTTCAATATTCAAAAGCTGACTAATTTTCAAAAAAAAAAAAAAATATATATATATTTTGCTGTCATTCACATTTCCAGATTTGTACCTTCAGGGCGATACACACATATTTTTTGTTTAATTTTAAATATTATTTTTTTAATATTTTTTAGTAATATTAGAATGTATTTATTCACTTTAACAACTTTACAGTATTGCAATCAATTTTTAAATTGTTATTTTACAACAACAATAAAATCTATTGTAGTTTAGAAATTCCAATAAGTCAACTAAGCCATAAGCAAGTAGCAAGCCGTTTTTACTTAAAGAATAAATAGCTATTAGTTACAGCACTTTATTTTATGATTATTATTTTTATTAGATTTACAAATCGCTTTGTCGATTTAGTCCTAAGAAGAACACTTGTATTTGGCTAAGAGCCGTTGGTTCGAAGCGAATATAGACGAGATGATCTAGTCTTTAAAATTAGTCACAAATCAAATGGAATGAAAAATGAAGCAAGAAAATATTTTCTAATGTTTTCCATTTGATTTGATCTTAAATATAAAAAATAAAAACAAATTAGCAATTTATAAAAAATTATTTTCCAAAAAACAATCACACCAAAAATTATTCTATTTTCCATTAGTTTTTATTTTTATTTTTGCAATCCTTAAAACATGGCCGTAATTGGTGCAATATTATTTTTAGATTTATCAACTAATTTGGATTTTGTTAATTGTCAAAATTTAAGCCCATATAAATCTAATTTTGTTTATTTTTTATTAATATTATTATTTATTATAGTGATGAAAGCATTTTATTTGTATACTATTCTTATTTTATTCAGTCATTAATTTTTTTACACTATAACTACAATGAAATGTGTATTATATATTATTATTTTTATTTTAGTACTTATTATTTTTTGTAATTTTAGTTAATCGAATTTCATTCATACAGCTAAATATACCAAAGATTATATGCACTCCTATGGTGTTCCATGTATTCGGAACAGTGGATTTCATATGCCAAAGAATATATACATACATATATATTTTTTATTAGAATTAGTTTCTTCATACGAATACCAAAAAATAAAGCTTAAGACATCAAGTCGAAACAATTTGTGTTTTAATTTGTTTTATGTTGTATGTATGTGTGGAAGTTGAGTATAAATATTATATTAATTATACGGAAGTTTTGTTTAAATCGGTTAAGGTTGACATATATTTTCCGATTTTAAGTAAATGGGGCACTAAAGACACAAAGGCAACCCTATTAACACAACATTTTCCAATACGTACTGAAGTTAATATAAATATATATCTGTATATCTATATATCTTGAAATCGCTTCAGATTTAGATATAGCTCCCATATATATATATATATATATTTTACACCGATTTTCGGTAAATGGTTCACCAAACTCCTAACGTTGTCCATTTGACATGAAATTTTGCACAACGTATGAAATTGAGACTAGAATGACGGTATAGCGTTTTGTTGAAATTGGTTCAGATGCAGATATAGCTTTCATATATATTTTCGACCGACTTCATTTTAATTTTGCACCAACTAATCAACCAACTAGCGGGTGTCAAGTTAGATTTACATAAATGTATTTCATTGTATACAAACGACTCTAAATTTGGACATTTGAAAAATATAAGTTTTCGCAAAAATATGTCACTTTCCTGTTTACCTAATTTCATAATTCCAAACATGAACTTTTTTACTTTTAGTATCGCTAAGTTCAATTGTCTGAAGTGTGGGATTGATTAATCCCAGAGAGATTGGGATAGTTGTAGTAAACGGCGGATAGAGTCTAGTTACTGGTAACCCGAAGAAATTAAATAAAACGCGATTCTAATTTTTTGAGTTTTGCACAACTTTTGGGGACCTGTACCCACTTTTTAGTATACCGATATTCATATTAATATATGTCCGCCTGTCCATTATAATTTGTAAATACGATACAGGCGTAGGTATGGACCAATCTTCATGAAATTTTGTGTGTAAGACGGTTTCTGGCCAAATAATACCAATATGTGTAATGATCGGTTAATATTTAGAGGATGAAATCGACAAAAATCGTCACTTTTGCCTGCTTTTCTGACATGAAAATCTGACCATGCCAATATTTAGCCGCTCAAATTCTCCCAGACTTTTTTGTCAAAAATTGCAAAATTTGGCATTATATGCCGTATACATTTAATCCTGATGGACAAAGACCGGAGTTGTTGATAACATACCCAAGAGGAGTGGTGCCAATTACATTGATTTGAGTACAGGGGTTTACTTATAACGATATTGTTTAGTATGACCACTACCACACTAGAGGTCGGAAATGTAGCGCTGATGGCTAGGAAAATTTAGGAAAGCCTTGCATTGATTATAGCACATCCAATTAACTATTAAATTTATGGTAGTGTTGGCGGTTTATTTGGGATAACATTTGTATTTTGTTTTTGCAAAATAGTCCGGCTGAATCCCAGTTTGTTGATTTTATAAAAAAAAAACTCCCCAGAAGCTATTGCTTCTATACAAAAAACCTTTCATACCCAAATATCTCTTGTAACAAAGTGAAGTACTCGCTGGTGTCTCACTTCGAGGTTAATTTATGTATTTGTTTATCCTTTTCCCTTTTAAAACTTAATTTTTCCTTTGTCTTTGTCGAAAGTGATTCTATGCATATTCTTAAAAGGAACCATTGGTCTATCTCGATTATTTTTACCTGTTACAAACATATGCACAAATACATAATACCCTGTACCACATTGTGGTAAAGGGTATACAAATTAAAAATCATGGAAAAAGCACATTAGCGTTTACCCTTGCTTTGAGGTCTGCCAGTACATTCTTTCTGAAAAATAAAAGTCCAATATCCAGAAAACCAAATCGACAGAAAAATCATTTTAAGTTATTCTCTATATTCTTCTTTACAAGAATCAAAAATAGTTCTGATAGCAGAATTCGTACAATTCGAATACGAATAGGTTTAAAAAATTTGGACTGTATACACAAATTAGTACTGTACACATGTTTGCCCTCTTCTCTACATTGAAAAGCTCATAACTTTACTAAAAATTATTTTTTTTTTAGATTTTGTTTTTGCAAAATAGTCAGGCTGAATCCTAGTTTGTTAGATTTTTTTGTTTAGATTTTTCTTTTGATATGTGTCGTCCATAATAGGGTCTAGATATATGAACTCCAAATAATGTATTTTAACTAGCTGTATATTAAATATAAGCTCTAAAATATTTTGTTGCCTGAGGGCAACATTGGGCCATAAAGGTTTAATTATGATCAGAAATCCTCTGGATTATATTCAACGTATACGCTATGGAATTGACATTTGAGATTTTCTTCAGTTTGATCCGCCATTTTCGATTAATTTAATTCGATTTGCAAAATCTTGTTTAACATTTGTAATTAGTGGTTATTGCTCTAATAAACGTGTTCTAAAATATTTTGATCCTATTCCTAGTCCACCCTATTAAATTTTTACATTTTTTTTGCAGAATCGTAAACACTAACGCTCTGCTCTAATTATGGCCAAAAAATTGGATCTCTGGCCCATAGTGCATAACGATGAACAATATTTTGTATGACAAAAATTAGGTATACAAATTTTTTATTCACTTCGTTTTCGACGTAGCTTCTATATAGTTGTTGTATTCTTGATATATTTGAAGCAGTGGTATGTTTGGTATTTCTTACTAGTTACGACGTTAACTTGAATGGTTATTTGCCACTCTCTCTCTCTCTCTCTCTCTCTCTCTGTCTTTTTATTTCTCTCCTGAGTCAATACATAATATTATCTACAAAACGACATTGAAGAAATCACTCGTGTTGTTGTTAATACACATATGTATTGTTGTTCTAACATTATTCCTAATATGTTTCCTTTTCATACGGTTGATTTAATCTGCAACAATGTAACGATCACTACTTTTTTTAGTATCAGTTGAAAATCTTCCAATTCTATTAATTTTTTCTCATCTGTACAAAATCATTGAACTCTGTAACAAAATAATCAACATTGTTTTCAGGGCCGACAAAAAATTTTTCGTTTTTTTTCATAATAAATTTTATTTAATCATTTGCAGCTGTGAATCAAATATTCAACATAAAATTGTTCGTCACTATTTTAAATTTTGTATTTATTTACTGATAATTAGACGACAGTCTCTTCGGCGCATAACTTTACTTTACAATCTCGTTAGAAAAATCCCTCTGCATTGTAAAGTAGCGTCTAAATGCTGACATGAAAGTGGCAGATTCTAAAACAATTACTCTTTCACTGCGCGATAACCTTTTTGGCATTACGAAATAAACACAACATTTATTTTTAGGGCTTGCCTCATTTCAATACATTTTCGTAGGAAATTCGGAAATGAAAACAATTGTTTAAATAAAAAACATAGAATTCTAAAACATAGAAAATAAAACTAAATACATACCTATCCTTATACATACATATGTATGTTGCGAACTTTAAATGACGAAATTTGCTTGTTAGTCTTAACTATTAAATAAGACCTACATTAGATTCGTTGTGTTATCAACATTTGTTTTACTTTTGATATTTTGAGAATTTTGGTTTGGTATTGACGTTAGCAAAGGCTTTTAATTGTTAGAGACATAGATTTTTTCGATTCCCTCAAAAAGTTATAGTAATGGAACGAAAGATGTTGAAATTATTTTTTAATACATTAAGTATTATTATTGTTATTATTTATATTTCTAGAGATGGTAGGAAAAAAATGGACATCGCTCAGTAGCCGTTGAACATGGTCACCGACGAACCAGATAATCTCATAAAGGTAATAATTGATGACGAATCATGGGTATATGGCCACACACAGAAAAAAATCATTGTAAAACCGGGTTGATTCCCAACGATTTTGCTTTATTATCGTTTCATGTTTATTCAACATTATTTTACAGTAAAATTAAAATAACATTTTTTTCTCTTACAAATAACACGAAATCATGTTTATTTAACTGTATTTTTCTAATTGAATCAATTTGATAATCATTTTGAGATAATGTGAAACTCTTATTAAATTAACATTTTTAAAAGTTAAAATAAAATGAACTCATGTTGAATCAATACGAATTTAATGTTGAATTAACAATGAAATCATATTAAAATATCATGAAGACATGTTGAAATGATATGAAAACCGCATTGAAACCAATTGAAATTTCATGTTGAAATGTTATGTATATTTTGGTTGTTAATTTATTATTTTCTATTGTAAAATTAAAGTTTTTATAAAGTTTACAAATATTTGTTATATACATATATATATTACCATCATTAATATGGAATAGATGTAGAGAAGGACTTCTAAATACATGGAGTTGTTTAACTTATCTACAACGAAATATTCATAATGGCCAATCGCTAAGAATTCGTAATTGTTACCACACGACTTCAGTTCGCTTTGCCTTAATGAAAATATAACTTCGTCTCGTTAGAAAAATCCCTCTGCAAAAAATAAGTTATATTACAAAAATAGAAAAACAATGATTTAAAATTTACCTTAGACGGCTTAGAATTTTTTTTTATTTTTTATTGCAATTCATTTATACATTTTACTTTTGAAGCCCCAGCGCCAAAAAAGCTTTATAGGGGCAAAACTGGCAACCATCAAAATTACATTTTATATAAAATTATGTTTATGAAATTTAGAAAAAAAAGTAATTAGGAAAGAAGTGTGTCTATTTTTGTCAATAAATATTTTTTCAATTTAGTTTTAAAAGAGAAATAGAATTTGAGTTTCTTATTTCAAGCGGCAATTTGTTGTATTCACTTGGCCCAGAAAAACCAATTCGATGCTTAGTGGTCTCAAAACGACACCTGACAATATGAAGTTGGTCTGATTGACGTGTATTTCTTGCAGTTCTCTCAAAATTACCGGCAAACTCGATTGATCTTACACCTGTGTTCCTGGTAGACTTGAAAACATACGTCAATATTTGCTGCATATATAATCCACTTATCGGCAGAATAGTTTTGAGTTTGCGTCTAAAAAGTTGCAGGGAAGAATAACGCCGTGGTAGATTTAAATCAATTTTTAATGCAGTGTTCTGTGCTCGTTGCGGTTCTTTTATCGATCTATTGTTTTTATAGGCATATATTACTGGTAGATACCTAAGATGGGAGTGAATCAATGCTTGATATATCAATAGCTTGCTATCTGTACTCAACAAACGATTAAACTTCCGTAGAATCCCTGTTGCAGAAGAAACTTTAGCTTTCATATTTTCAATGTGAGAATTCCACATCAAATTATTGCTCATAGTTATACCCAGATATCTAATCGAGCTAGATTCATTAACAGGGACTCCATTTATGTACACGGACATAACATCTCCACCAATGTGAGGTCTAAAACGAATAAATTTAGTTTTTGACGAATTTAGCACCAACTTATTTAGCCTGGCATACTCGGCCAATAAGCATGAGTCGTATGCAACTTGCACCTGCAGCACTTTCTCATCCATGTACTTGTAAAATAGGCTCACATCATCAGCAAACATCACAAGTTTACCAAAAAATTGCATATTCTTTAAATCATTTATATAAAGTTTGAACAATAATGGACCGAGAGCACTTCCTTGCGGAACACCATTTCTCACGCCTGAAAACGATTGTCTAAAAAGTTTTTGAAAAACAACAAAGTATCCGGTGCAAATCCAATACGTTCCAATTTATTAATTAATATCGTATGATCTACAAGATCAAACGCCTTGGTGAAATCATAAAATACTCCTGCAACTCCTTTGAATCCGGAATCTAGTTCCTTACAAATATGCTCAACAATATGAAATACAGCTTCATCAGTCCCACAGGCTTTTCTAAAACCAAACTGATTGGCAAATAAAATGTTGTTTTGCTCAATATATGTTGTTATCTGCTCAGAAATTATTCTTTCGAAAACTTTGTCAAGCACTGATAAAACAGCAACAGGTCTAAAATTCGTGATACTATTCGAACTAGTTTCCTTGGGTATTGGTATCACTTTATGAACCTTCAATATGTCAGGATATTTTCCGCTCTTAATCATACTATTGAAGATTCTGTGCAATACATCTGTTACCTCAGATTTCCTTACCAACAACATCCATGGCCGTATATTGTTAAATCCGCAGCTTTTCCTTGGATTTAACGCCTCAATTTCATTCAGTATACGAGTTCTATCAACTGACTGTAAAGAAAACTGACCGGTTTCCATTGCAAGTGTCCTGAAAACATTAATATTGTCGTCATTATGGTGTTGTATGCCTTCCCTTAATTCTTCAACCGAAGTACAAAATACATGTTCAGTTTGTTGGCTTTTTCAATATCTTCTGTTACAGTATTTCCATTCCCATCGACAATGTCTCCAAGTGGTTTTTTGCTTCTACCTAATTCATTGTTTAGAAATTGCCAGATTTTCCTTACGTCACCGTTGCATGAGCTTATATTGTTTCTATAGAACTCGTTCCTTAGGCTTCTGCTGCAAAATTTGATAACATTGCTTATCCGCTTCAACTGATTTCTAATACTTGGATCATCTTTCCTTCTGCGTCTCAAATAAAGCAACTTTGTTTTATGTTCAATCAAAGAGACCAGTTTATCTGTCAACCAAGGAGCAAAACTTTTTCGTCTATTAACAAATTTCGTTGTAACTTCTGTACTTTTACAAACACCAGTTTGTATTATGTTAACAAACTTTTTACAAAGTTCAGACGAATCATCAATTGCCGTTAACATGCTCAAGTTGGTGTCCAAATATTCTGTAAACTTAGCATGGTTTACTTTTTTAATAATTTCGGGCAAATCCTCTTGGTATACGTTACTTCTTATAAAACAACTGAGGATGTTATGATCCGACAATTCGGTTTCTATACTGTGAACCACAATATTGCTGCTATAGTTGCTAAATATCCAATCTATGTTCTTCTTAGAAATAGGACGCGTAATATGATTATGACAAGAATACATGTTATAAGCACTCAAAAGATAAATCAGGGATTTTTGATGTTTTATTGTAGTGAAGAAATCAACATTCATATCACCGCAAATAATTATAAAACCTGAATTCAAACATTGCAACACAGTATCCATTTTCTTAATAAAATCACCCACACTGCACTTTGGGGATCGATAACACGATGCTAATATTAATTTTGAGTTGTATAAAATAGTTCCAGGAAATTCAACGGCTATAACATCAACGTTGTTCTCACTTTCATTAAATAATAATTTGTAATTTAGAGATGATTTCATAAAAATCGACGTACCTCCATATCCATCTGATCTGTCACAATTGACGACATTGTAACCATCAATTCGGTAAATATTTAAAAATTGGCTGCTGAACCAAGTTTCCTGGACTGCAATTACTTCAGGTAATTTCTGAAGATTATATATCTCATTTTTAAATTTATTAAATTGTTCTATTGATGACACACTTCTAGCGTTTACAGATATAATATTAAGACCGTTCTCATATTTGTTTTCAACAACATATTCATTATAAAAATCTACATTTTGAAAATATTTGGAACCCATATTAAATATAATGGAATTTTAAATGTATTACTAAATATATATAAAATCAATTTGGTGAGTGAAAGCCATCTTCATCATCATTTTCTTCATCATCAGAATCTTCCTCCTCATCATCATCGCTTAACTCAACCTCAATTAATTTGCGCTCATGTTTGCCTTTCGATACCACTTGCTTTAAACGATCATCAACGTCACCCATCGATTTCAACCGTATCTGTTTTGATTTTTCATCCTTCTTTGCAAAAACTTTCCCTCCATGTGTATAAATAAACTTGTACCCAACAGCTTTTAAGGATTTTGCATGGTGAAAAACTTCCATTGTATCTTTAGATACAAATTCATTAATGTAAACTGACTTTGTTTCTAGTTGTTCAAATGATGTTAATAAGGATGAAGCCGGCGATGGTGTTGTACTAACATTAGATTGATTTTATGACAAAGACACTTCTCTATTGGCAATCGTTTGGGACAAGGTATCGTCATCAATGTTATACTGTAGAAAATACGAACAAAATATTTGCAAAAAATTAAATGATTAAAATTTTTTTTCCTTACTTACATTTTTCTCCAAAAGAACAACTTTTCGCGGAAAGAAACGCGAGGACCTATTGGTGGAATAGCCCCTTTTATGTCCTCTAATAGATATGTTAAGCTTTCAAATAAAATTTTAGCTCCTATGTAATTATTGAGAATTTTTGTTATATCAGTTTAACATGATTGAAATGTTGTTTCAGCAAAAGTCAATGTTATTTAATTGTTAAAATATTATCATTTCATTTCAACATTAATTACTTTTAATTTTACTATTTTCTCAATGTTAATTTCACAATGGTAAACGTTATTTTAACTAATCAAAATGTTAATTTAACATGATTGAAATGTTGTTTCAACATAAGTCAATATTATTACATTTTTAAAATAGAAGAATGCCAATTCAACATTAATAACTATTAATTTTAATATTGTCACAATTTTAAAGTCAACATGAGAAATTGTTATTTTTATTATAAAAATTCATCTATGAAAATTCAACATTGTCTACTATTATTTTAACTATTAAAAATGTTAAAATAAATATGGGCAATTTTATTTTAACGTGAAAACTTTAAAATCAACAATGTTTAATATTAAATTAACATGTTTACATCGATGTAAAATCAACATTGTGCAATTACCTTCGCTTTTTTTCTGTATGTATGAGATTGAAATCAAAGCCCAATCAACCAATGGAAACGTCTGGAAGAGCCAAAATTGAAGGTTTTGCTCACTATTTTTACTTTTGGTTCTGTCTTTGATCTTAAAGTGTGAAATACTGGAAGTACTGTCACCGTCTGTTTGGAGAATTATAGTCATATGCTAACCGAATTTTTTCGCAGAATAGAAATGAATTTCTCGACCCTAAAAAACCTCCATATACATATAAAAACATAATATAACGATGAATAAAAAATCGAATTTTGAATCAAAATGATGCTATAGGAAAAAAAAACATTTTATTCCAATGTTTCTGGCGAATCACTGTAGATGTGTGTGGCCTAGCGTTGTCCTGGTGGAATACACCTCTCCTGTTGACCAATTCTGGCCGTTTCTGGTCAATTGTAAACGGTTTAAAACAGTTTTATGGTCGATTTTTAGCTCCTTGGCGATGTTACGATAATTTCTCCTATTTTATCGACATTTTCGATGTCCGGCCTACCTGTGCGAGGTGCATCTTTAACATCAAAAACTCCTGAACGGAATCTACGAAACCAAAATTGCACATAATTGGTTAATACAGTATCGGAACCATAAATACCATTCAAAATTTCAGCCGCTTGGCTTTCATTTTTGACCTTTGTCCGAAACTAACTCACAACTGAATGCACCAAACAAAAAACAGCTAAATCCTTCTTTGTCACCCTTCCAACGAGCATAAATTTGAAATTGTTTGATCGATACTTTACGAGAAATCTATCAGTACAGCCATCTGCCGAAAAAATAAGAGATTTCTTTTTCCCCAACCTAATATTTACAAAATTTTAAAGGATATATCAACATTTTCCAACCGATGGGCAGTATTTCATAAATCCGGATTTTCGAAGGATAAACATTTTTAATATGGACCTATGCTGAAACAATATGTCTGCAATAACTGTGAATAGATTGAGGATTGTATAAAACGTATAAATCAATGGAAACGTTTAGAAGCACATATTAAAAATGTAAAAAAAATATTTATAAATATTTTATGCTGACTTATTTATTACGTAATTCTTAAACAATCCTCAATATTAAATATTTTGAAAAATAAAACAATTGATATGAGTCTGTGCACATAAATTACCAATGTATTCATGTCCCATATTTACATTTCAGTATTCAATAACATGAAGTTCTTATACTCCAAAACTACGTCTACGACATACATAAACATATTTAATTTTTTATTGACTGACAATATTGTCATAAGAAAAATCAATTAAGTTGTCTTCTAATTATGAGCCAGACTGAACTAAATTGGCATTAAAGAAAATGCCGCATGGAAAACATTATCATCATCATCAGCATCAACATAAATATTAAAGAGGTCATTTTAATGAGTATAAAATACATGGACGGACCAATATGCACAAACATACACACACACATTAACATCAATGCGTCCAGACAGAGATTCAAAGTTGCATTTATTGAAAAGGTTTCAATTTTCAATTGAAGACATATTTATGGGATGCGTTTCAGACAATATTAATTTATTGTTGCACTTAACAGTTGCTGTTACAAAATTTTAGCACTCAATAAAATATTGTATTTAGGATATTTCCTGCAATTTGAAGTAGCTTTTAGCATTTCGATTAGAATAAAACAAATGAAGTATTTGACCTCTTAAATTCTACGAAAATACTGGCCATTTCCGTGTATTTTTTAAAATCGATCGAAAACATATTGGAAATCTTGGCTCGTCGTGTCCATGCAGAAAACCAAAAATACCACACCGCATTTAACCCCAAAGGAGTAATTATCGTGAATGGCGACCAAACGATGAAGATTTGCAATAAAACATATAGGCAGTATGATGGATAGAATTTTTAGACTTATTCAAAAAAAAAAGGATGCCCTACCTATTATTGATGGAAGTTATTTCATTTAAGTTTTTAAAAATAAAAATTTAAGTTTGAAAATGCGGAATTAGGCGAAACCATTAAGAGTAAATGAATTTGTTTTGTTGAATAACTTACTGATCCTCATTACCCACACATACTGGTCCACATTAACCGCCAAGTAATATTTTTACGCAGTAAAGAGTTTTTTGAAATATAATGCAATAACATTTTTATAGACAAATATATATAATGTTTGGCCTGGAATATATTTAGACAACAAATCTACTAAGTTGTGGAAACAATTTGTTTTTATTTTTAACCGTTGTTATGCCCACAATATCAAAAAAAGAAAATGGTGGTCCACATTACCAGAAGTTACTCTATAGATCGATGTGTTATTTTAGAGTGTACACCGAAATCGGATGCGTGTTAAAGGGTTATGAACTTTTTGGAAATTATTCGCGATTTACGAGTTTTTGGGCATTCAAGATTGGCAGATTCAAGACGAAGATTGCTCGATTTACACACAATTTAAAATATACATCTCACAATATACCTATAAACACAGAAAAAAACCGAATGTAAAATCAATATTGCAAAATGTTGATTTTACATCGATGTAATGTTTTTTTTAGAAAAATGTTATTTTAACGTTGTTTCATATAAAATCAACAGTAAAACATGTTAATTCAATATTAAACATTGTTGATTTTTAAGTTTTCACGTTAAAGTAAAATTGCCCATATTTATTAAAACATTTTTCATAGTTAAAATATTATTGAAAAAACCAACTCGAATATATTTTAGTAATTTCTTTTTTGTATTTCGTTTATGTTGTAATTTATAATTTTGTTGACATTTTCATTTCATTTATGTCCATCATAGAAATTCGTCCTTTTGCGCCATTCACCATAACAGACATCAGCCATTGCCTAGATTTGATATTTCTTGAGTCATTTTATTTTACAAAAAGAAAACGGAAATCCAAAAAAAAATATTTTGTTTTATATTTTTTATTTAATATTGCTTTTATATGTATTTCAAAAAAAAACTTTTTTTTTGTTGATATAGTAACAAAATATATCGTAATACAATTATTTATAAAAAAAGAAAAAAAAATAACAGTAGACAATGTTGAATTTCTTTAGATGGATTTTTATAATAAAAACTAGCTGGACCCGTGGCGCTTCGCTGCCCCTACTAAAGTGATTAACATAGGATTATTCACGTAGAAAACTATTTGTATTTAGTTTAAATGCTACTATTTATTGATAGGATTGATTGATATAGGTATTATAGTAGCCCCAATTACTGTTCGACTACATATATTTCGAAGTGTAATATACCGTAGCAACTGGTTAATGTATACGTTATTTGAAGCTTGAGCTTGACTTGTCTCAATAGGATTATACACTAACATATTGTCTACAATATTCACATGTTTTCCATTAATCGTTTATGTCTGTATTCTCATCTGATTTCCCATTATATGGCTGGGATCCTTTCACATTGTAATATTTTTAACGAATATAGACTTAGTCTTTTTCTTAACTCATGGTTGTATAATGTTCTTAACTGAAATAAATAGTTTTAGTAATATCCGTTTGATCAACTAAACTTAATTTCTCAAGTAATGTACACATTTTGTTTTCAGGTCAGCTATGATGAAAACCCACTACAGATTTCAGATTTTTATAACTTTTAATCCATCATATGATATGATAATGGAACGATGGAAAGCAGTAGACGTTAGCCGAATTACTGAACTGGTGGCTATTATAATTACTGATAATAGGACAAAAAATTATGAGTCGAAAATTTCTGATTTTGACCAAATTTTACTTCCTGGTCATTTAAGATTGGATGTGTACTTATCTGAGTATCATACATACTTTTATGAACATATTTATTCAAGATATTCAGATATATGCATAGACAATTAATATTAGTGCAGAGGTATGATTACGGTTGATGCTACAACTCTTCGTCAATTTTGAAAGTTTATTTTGCACATCTTACTTCCATGGGATAGCATGATTGACTGCGAAAATTTCTGCAATGTCTATTCAGCGATTTTTGTGTCTACAATCGAAAGTGTTTCTTTTTTGCATGTATAGATATATTAAATTCAATTGTGATTAAATTCCGTCCATTGTATCACCCCCATCATATGGATGTTGCGTATTTGTAACAAATTTACTCAACCAAATTTTAAAGTGGGAATTTGTAACGCCCTTTAGGATATAAACATAGAATACCTATGTCATTTCAGATTTGTGATTACTTTTGATGCTATAACTCCGCCTATGATTTTTCTATCAGGTAGCATGAGGTGCTGTAAAATTCTCAGTAAAATCTGTTGATCGGGTTTTGACTAATTAATTGTAGAAAATTAAAATATTTTGAAAATTTCCCATAATTGACAATTACTTAAAGATATACGCTGCCCATTTTCACCCAAAATATGTTCAAAAAGAACTATGAAGAAATGAAATCATAAAGGTTCCATAAAAATGTGTGGAAATGCTAATATCTTTCAAAATATATTTTGCAACATTTTCGCGGGTTTTTCTCAAAATGTTCTTTTATTAAAACCTTCCCACTTCAATTACCGACTACTAACAGAAATTTTAAGTCAAATCGGCCCAACCGTTCCTTTAAAAATTTTTTTGCAAGATTTCCGCGGATTTTTCTCAAAATTTTCTTTCATAAAAACCTTCCCACAGTAATTACCGACAACTGGAAGAAATTTTGAGTCAAATTGGTCCAACCGTTCTCAATTGATGCGTTAGTATACATTTTTCTTGCTCCATATATATATATATATATAGATAAAAATTTTTCATGTTAAATTAACATTGTGACAATAGTAAAATTAGTAGTTATTAATGTTGAAATGACATTCTTCTATATTAAAAATTAAATTAGATTGTCTCATGTTGACACAACATTTCAATCATGTTGAATTGATATTGTGAAAAGTAAATGCTAATTGTCACAAGATTGAATTAAAGTTGCGGATTGTTAAAACAACAGGAAGCAATGTTGAAATTAAACGGATTAATGTTGAGTTACAAAAAGAAGAAGTACAGTTATTTTAGAGTATTAGAGTGTAAAGGCGTATACCGCGTGGAAAAGTGAAGTTGTACAAATATTAAGTGAATTTAAAAAAAGAAGGACATAAAGGAAAAGGAGGGAATGGAGGGAGGAGGGAAAAGAGGAGGACATAAAGGAGCTATTCCACCAATAGGCCTTCGTGCTTCTTTCTGGGAAAAGTTGTTCTGTTGGAGAAAAATGTAAGTAAGGAAAATAATTTTAAATCATGTTTTCATTATATTTTTTGCAAGAATTTTGTTCGTATTTTCTACAGTATAACATTGATGACGAACCTTGTCCCAAACGATTGCCAATATAGAAGTCTATTGGTCATAAAATCAATCTAATGTTAGTACAACATCATCGCCGGCTTAATCCTTATCAACATCATTTGTTAATTCTAAGCCGTCTAAGGTAAACATTTAAATCATAGTTTTTCTTTTTGTAATAGACCTTATTTTTTGCAGAGCGATTTTTCTAACTGGGACGAAGTTAAAGACAAATGGCAAAGGACATTTTCATTAAGGTAAAGCGAGCTGAAACCGTGCGATAGTAATTCAAATTTCTTAGCGATTGGCCATTATGAACATTTCCAATCGTACGTTCAAGACAAGTTAAAGAACTCCATGAATTTACAAGCCCTCCTCTACATCTATTCCATATTAATCATGGTAATATATATACGAAACACATTTTTGTAAACATTATAAAAACTTAAATTTTACAAAAGAAAATAATAAATAAATAACCAAAATATACATAACATTTCAATATGAACAAATGTTATTTTAACATGAAATTTCAAGTGGTTTCCATGCGGTTTTCATATCATTTCAACATGTCTTCATGTTATTTTAATATGATTTCATAGTTAATTCAATATTAAATTCGTATTGATTCAACATGAGTTCGTGTTATTTCAACTTTTAAAAATGTTAATTTAATAAGAGTTTCACAATCAAATTGATTCAACTAGAACAACACAATTAAAATTAACATGTTTCCGTGTTATTTGTAAGCGAACAATTGTTATTTTAATTTTATTGTAAAATCATGTTGAATCAACATGAAACCATAATGAAGCAAAATCGTTAGGAAATGATTTTACAATGATTTTTTTCTGTGTGTAGTTCATATAAAAATAAGGCCCCGGTTAAATGTCGATACGTCGAAGTTCCTACTCCAGTCTCTGTTATTTGGTATTTCATTTTCCAAAGTATAAACAACCTACTGGTATAGTCTCCATATACAAATGCTGACCATTTTTACAAATTTTGAATATACATCACATACTGGAAGGTGTAAAAAGTTCGTGCCGGCTGAAATTATCAATGGTTTTCACTTCTCCAATTTGAGCTCATATTTATTTTTATATCCTCCTCTGCAAGTTCTTTACTAATCGGTGACTTACTTAGCTTTATTACATTCCCATACTAAAGACCTGCTTATTTATTGTTCTGACAAACGAGGAGCAATTTATTTTTAGATAATTGTGCGTGGAGAACAGACAAATTAAGTCGACATGTTTTGGCTGCTAGCGATGACAGAGAGAATTATTAACATTAACAACAACAATAAATTAAAAAAGACACAACAAATGAAACAAGTCATAACAAAAAATGATAACTAAATCGATCACTAAAACAAAAAATGGAATATGGAAATGAACACATGGACACTGACACCACTAAATGACGACGACGATGATGAATAACAGAGTACCATGCGATTACATATGACACAAAGGGGGACACAAATACAACTAAGAAACCCCCAACCAATTGAAATCAATTCCGATGGACATAGTGGCGCTGAGATCAACGACTACGACAACAAACCACATGCTGCAACTGCAACGAACCATTCAAGTATCTGAGAATACTCTCGTTGGCAATTACAACAACAATGCATTTCAAATGTCATGTTTTCGCATCCGAAGTTTCAGTGTTTGGTGTTAATGCGTGTGAAAAGTAGATTCATCTGTACAATCGAGCACAAACACTTGTTTCACACATGAATCGAACGAGGGGGCTAAGGAAACTAACGAAGAATGTCTCATTTATGAAAATGCATCATTTCCATTCTCCAAACGATGGCATGCATTTTTTTGTATGAGTGTCAAATATAATGGATGTCAATATTTTTATTTAAATGGGTCAAAAGTTAATGTTTGTATGACAATATACAGTCAGCGTAATTATATGGTGTGCAGGCATGTCTATAGCAAGTAGCTTCTAAAAGTAAGAGGAAAAAACGTCGTTTAGTTCTTTTTTTACTTTAAATCTGCACATGCTAAAGTTGTAAAATATTGTATATTGTATAGCCAAGAAATTAAGTCAAATAACTAAGGTTCGATACCAATGTATAGAGGATATTGTTGCTAAGGATCTATAGATGACGTTAAGGTTTAACCCTTCTTTGCAGGTGGATCCGTTGGGCCGTATACCCGAGCGGTTACGGTCACTGTCCTGTGTGGACTATTGGGAGGTTGTGTTGTTGGGTGCGTGTGGTGCGGAATGCTCGTGAGGGTATTCTGGTGTTTGTTTGTCTGTGCCTTTGGGTTTACTAGTCCCGGATCATGGATCGAAACTAGTAGGGTTACCATACCCGAACTTTGAAGGCTTGTGGAATGATCGCAGGCTTGTGGAGTAATTGTTGGGAGGGGTAATATGCATGGTGGCTACGAATGTCGTAAGATGTTGGTGGCAATTTTTGCTATTTATCCCCTTTCAGCGATTGTTCCATTGTAGAGAGCCTGCAAATATTAGTTATAATGGTAGTAGCTTTGGCTATGAAGCTGGGCAGGGGTTATAGCCAATGGGTGACCAGTCTCGAACTGTTTGGGCTTCTACTGGTAATAGCTTCGGCTATGAACCAGACCGAAGGTTTCGGTAGCACGGGTGTCAGGGACCCTAGGTTTGCGGATCTAGCATTGCAGTTGGTGTTGGCATCGTGCTGGAGGTGGCTTATACCCATCGTGCTGGAGGTGGCTTATACCCAAATCGGGTAAAGCTTCGGCTCGATGAGGACTTGCATTGCAACCGGGTGTCTGCAGGAGCAGGAGTTTTAGATGGACTCTGCTCCTCATCCAAGAAAGCGATCACGTCCAAATACGTGTTATCGATTGGTACCTGCATTTTGGAGTGGGGGCGTGGGTTGACGCTTTGTATTAACTGGTGTTTATAGCACAAGACCGCAAGGTACGTACTCTAAGCATCTTGTCTATCGGTCCGCCTGGTGTGCGGTCCGGGCCTAACCGATTTCACAAAAACTTTGCATATCGTAATATTCCCAGCAAACTTAGTTCAAGATCGAAGATGGGAAATATCGGTCCACTCCTTCTGGTATCTCCCGCACAAAATGGCCAACATTTTGCAGGAAATGAATTTCATAATACTTCTTTGTGCAAAATAGTCAGGCGTAATCCCAGTTTGTTTGTTTTTTACCTTTTGCAGAAATGCCCATATATTGTAAATTGGATAAATAAGCACATAGCTGTCACAAATTATAACGGTAAATGTTCTGACCCTTGATATATTTCGGTTTATTTGTAAGAGGATTTGATACCCACTGAGAACCAAATTAGAACCAAATTGGTTAAAAACTAGCCCATAAACCCCAAAATAGAATCAAAAATACTTAATAAACTGTATGCTATTTATCATTCTGAGTTTTCATTGAATTTAAACGCGAAAAAGTTCAACATGACATATCCCTGTATAATAATTGATATTTTGAAAGACTTACATATGTATGTGCTCCAATAGGTTATGGGCTATTCTGAGCTACTTGATCGGACATTCCCCATATAGATTTCGAACGTTTTGTTAGTATCGGGCTTATTTCGCAAAAATAACCAAAAAACAAATCATGATCTGGACCAATCATATTTTTTGATGTTATTTTGTGTGTAATATATTTTTCAACGGAAAAAGAGATAATCATTCAAAAAAAGGGTTAACTCAAGGATAGATCAACGATACACATCTTCAATAAATACTTTTTGTATAACATCTAATTATTGTTGTAATATTTTAAAAATTCCGAACCCAATTTTGAGCTTTAACCATAATTATATTTGAACATTTTATTATATGTTCTCGATTATTAATTGTTATTGTAATTTTATATAATCTTGAAATTTGTTATGATTTGAGGCCATTTATGTTTCCCATAAAATTAAAAATTATTTAAATGGGACAATTTTGATGAACTCTGAATAAAATGCGTGCCCCGACAGCGGATGTGTTTGAAAACATTTCAAAATGCACGAGAGACAAAACAAACATAAAATTAAAGAAAAAAGAAGAAAACGCTTAAACTTCATCACTTGTACGAAAATTGTAATCGATTGACAAGATCAAAGTGCTTTGATGTGGCCTCACCATTTTCACACCCTCTATTTGTTTTCGATTCCAGAGCTTTCAATTTTCCTATCGTATATCTCGGCCGATGGTGATGATGATGACGACGACTACGGAGTCCGATAATTCATGGGGCTGAATGGCGAAAGGGTCTACCCATCCATTTATTTGAGCAAATGTATGTATGTCCGTGCCTATGTTCGGTTCTCTCTAATGGTGATGGTGTGTGAGATGGGCGCTATTGCGTGCCAAGTTGAGAATCCGTAAGTAAGTCCATGTAGTTGTTCTTGTAATTGTAATTGAGTTGTTGGAAGATCAACCCACAACACACATAAATCGATTGGCAGAACGCATATTTACCAGTGTCAATTATTATGACAGATACATATGTATGTACATACGAATATATGCCTTGTTCATTATCTGAGTACTTTTGTGTGTGTGTGTGGTTGTAAAGAGCATCTGTGAAATTGTCTTTATTCTGTTCAAAGTAGAATTGAATAAATTTCAATAATTTAAGTACAGCTCTTAGCTCTTTGGAATATTGTGCGTTATTTGGAATCCAGCAGTTGTCGCGATCGGAAGCACTGGAATTCGTTAAAGATTCCTGAGTTGAAAAGTAACTGAAAAAACACATCCTCTTTCAAAATTTAAATGACAAGATAAATCAATATGAAAAGTTGTCTAAACGAAGTCAATATATAAAGGACTATAAAAGGATTTACACTCAAGGATAAATTATTTAGAAAATTTATATATCAATGGAAATAATATTTTTTTAAAAAGACAACTCTTTAACAAGACTTTTCAAGAAATAAATAAAGAAAAAAAGCGAAAAAGTGAATCTAGTGATAAGCCAAGAATGAAACAAGAACACTAAAAACGATGATAATAAAAAAATCTTGATCTTCCTCTATATTGTCGATTAATAAGCATACATACACGGACATGTGTACACTCTTAAAAATATATACATACGTACATATGTGAAAAAAGTTTGCTCTTTTAGTGAAACAAATATGACAATACAATTGATTAAATGACAAAATATATATATTTGTACATCGCCCTGTGTTGATTATTTGAAGATTTCAGTTCAATTCAGTTAGTGATTAATTTATTGTACCATTCGATCTCATTTTAGTTTGCTGGTGCTTCATTCGGAATTAAGGCGTTCTTTGGCAACGACGTCAAGAACCTCTAACATAAAAAATTAAACGTGTTACGAAGTGATTAATTTCATACAAATTATTATAAGGAAGTTCAATACACACATCTCTGCCATCAATTAATTGACGTCAAAATGCAGGCCTTTCGTTGGGGCCTAGTGGGAGTTGCACTGCTCGTCGTTGCTTGTGCGAACGCAGCAACAATTGTAAGTGAATATGAAAAAAAAAATCATTTATTTTTTATATTTTGAAAAGTGTTCGCATTCGTTGTTTAAGTGTTCGGAATATAAAAGAAAGTGAATTACAGTAAACTTCAGGAATAGAATTACGTATGCTTACAAAAAAATTAGCCGTACCGTCCAGTGATTTTTTTAAACTTAAACTCTGACCATATTCTTGGGGCTAAAAAAACTAAAGTTTATTCTCGAGATAAGAAGAAAAATTAATTAAATAATCCCATTTTTAATATGTGTCCGAAAGACAGAAATATTTAAAAGAATAAAAAATAAAGCAAGGTCCTCAGAAATTAAAACAACCATTCGTTTTCAATACAAGTTCTTACACCACCAGTCAGATGGGTGGGTAAAAAGTGTTTCATCGAGCATAGCATGTCGTTAAGCATATCGAAAAGCAATATCTGAATACCTTAAGGTACATGGGCATTTCCGGCAAAAAGTTCAAAGAAAGACCCCATTTATCATTTTTTCTTCTAGTTTTTACCATAAATCTAAATGCAGATACTGCAGAAATAAAAAATATCGCATGAGAAAAATCATTCGCAAAAAAGGACAGGCCAAATATTAAAAGTATAATAAAAATGTTTGATATTTCGTATTTATGAAAAGAATATTTAAAGTTCACAATTTTCACACAACTCACAGAGTTTTCCCATTATTAGCAATGATGACTGAAGACATGTATATTAGAATATACTTTTGTGACCTTTATCACAAAGGATAAAAACCGGAGGCTTTCAATTTATAGTACTCTTAAAGTTCTACAAAAAAGTAATTGCATTTGATCTATTTAACATTTAAAGTTGTATTTTGCCTCCGAAAGTCGTGGAAGTGCCCAAATGTTACCTCCCCATTCTCCATTTCAAATTCTGAAGTTGTTCAACATATCTAAATTTTTTGGAAGGCTTGTAATTTTGAAAAATGAAAAATGAAATTTGTTGTTTTTGTAATTAAAGAAATCCGTTCCTTTTACCATTTTTTTTAAATTAACAATTTGGAAAATCCGTACTGATTGGATTTAGTTTGTTATGGAATAATGGTTAACATTTTGGATAGGATTAAATTAATAAAGGGTTCTCCATACACAAATTATCATGTTGTAAACAATCAGTGTTGTAAACGGTCAGTCAGAACTTATTTACCCTCCACCAAGAGATGGACATTCAAAATACCAAAGATTGATCAGGCCTTCCAGATGAAAGCAGACATTCAGGTTGGGCTAGGACCTTGAACACACCGTAAAATGAAGCTTGGCGCTTGGGGAATATATCCGGAATCCTCAAAATACAAAAGAGTTACCTTTATATTGTTGATAATTATTTTTGCTAGGTTTGCATTACAACACATAGCGATATTCTAGGTGTTTAGAATATCGCAGCTGTTCTGACGTCAGTAGCAAACAACAAAATCAGTAAATTCCACGGCACTCTCAAGAATCACTCAGTCTACTTATAACTAATTCTGCGAAAAGTTCTTGGTTGGTACTCTCTTAGATTTTAGATTAATTAAATCAATAATTAAAGTCAAAAGATCATTTGGTTTTGAGTAATCATATGCGCCTGATGTACAAATATAGTGTGGAACTAATTTTATGAATAGATATACTATACTCATATTACTATGAGTCTAGATATATTTACTCGAAAATTGGTCAAAATGTACATTGGTCAAAGGATTTTTATCACCTGTAGCTTCGAATTAAATCCTTTAGAGGATAGGACATTTTCCGTAACATTTTTTGAGCTTATTGTCGCCATTTCCACATGAACATGTGAGGAAAGACATCGGTAGGGTTTGATAAATGTCCCTGAGAAAATTAAATATAGATAGAGTGGAATACCGAAAATTAAACGAGACCTTTGTATGGCGGTTCACCATGAAAACGGAATGCCAATATATACGATTAGAACCTTCAAAATACCAAAGTGGGCAGAGACATAAAATGGGGGTTATGTCAACACATGACCCTACAGTGAAATATATGTTAAATAAATCTTTCATGCCTCGGTTGTAAATGCGGTGTAAACCTTTATAACTCCAAAAATGGGCAATTCCGTTACATTGAGGAATATTTTAAACCGTGGATCAAAAAATACTTAGAAAATATTTCGAAATCGCGAAAATTGAAATTTGGGCTATAAAAATCTCGTTCTTACTAACGAATTGTGAGAGGACTCAAATTTTGCGTTTTTTATGGTTCCAGATAATGGTAATGATAAATTATCTTCAACGCTGGTATTAGCATAATCCATGTTACCACAAATCACAATTTAATCCATGAAATGTTTCTGGATATGTCCGGATTTGGAAAATATGGACCTGGTTGGTGGTTTCAACTGGATAGCCCCACACAGCACATAATCGATTTATTGAAGTTTAACAAAACTGTCTTTGTCGGAAACCCATTAAATGTTTATTTAGAAGATATAAAAAATAACATACAGACCCCACATTTATTAATAAAATTACATAAATCTAAATCACCAAACTAACACATACATCGCCACTAAATTTGTCTTGGGTTTCAGCACAAAACATTTAAAAATGTACATTCTTATGAACTTCCGTTTCGATCATTAATCTTCAGGAAATTACAAAGATTTCTGATAAGCGCCAGCTCAGCAGATTGTTCCACAACCCATAATTCAAATCTATTTACCAAGGTCATATTTGAAATATATGAATTCAAGCCTAAAATATAGAATCAGCAAGACAGTAATGAACACAACGACAACAACAACACCATTTGATTAGATTCAATGATGCGTCTAATGAAATCGTTGATCTCACCAAGAATCTAAGTAGGTCTCATTGATAAAGTTGGCATTAAAAAGTGAACTCGGTATTAAATAATCAGTTTTGAACAAACAAACGCACATAGATACATACATGTATTTCAATTATATTTTTAAAATTAATATTTTCGATTTCACTTGAATATTAAACTATAACAAACCAGTAAGGAAAGTTCGAATGTCGGACGGGCCGACTATATGATACCCTCCACCACTTTGAGATGAGATTTTCATGGACCATTTAAATGGAATCGGACGATATTAACTGTGTGAACTACATAGATTTTTGAACTAGTTTAAAATAACCCGTACGGATACCATTGTGAAACCTATAAAATGTCAAATTTCATGTAAGGCGAACAAACATATATATGGGAGCTATACATAAATCTGAACCGATTACAAACTTAACACAAAGCATTCTAGACTGCAAAATTTCGAGAATATGAAACAAAATGTAGTACAAATAAATCTAAACTTAATTCTATACCCTCTGAGAAATTTCGTGTAAACAAAAACATGTCTCTTCGTACAAAAAATAACTATATATAATATTTAAATCTTAAAAACTTCTTCTGATTTCAAATTTCGTGTAAATTGAAAAAATTCATAGTCTCTTTGACGAAAGTGCACCCTCTACATAAATATACACAAAGACATGTACCCCAGTGTGGCGAAGGGTATGACTAACTTATAGGTAGTCCTCATAAAATCAGAAATGAATAATTAAAAAGACCTTCAAAACTCTATAAAGTAGTTCATTCTCTATGGGGCCTATATCAAAACTCGAACCGTTTTATCTAATTTTGAAGATATACATATATACAAAAATAAAATCCTCTACTCGACCTTGACCTAAAAAAATATTCCCTTTTTCAATAATAAAATTAAATACATTTTTATTCCTTATACTCTTTAGGGCTCATCAAATGATGAAAATGTCGAATTCATCGATGACATTCAAAGATTGAAAAGAAGCAATAGAGGCTAGTAAGTAGATCATTCTAAATAATTTCACAATAGTAGATTAAGCCCGAACTTTCTAAAATGACTCAATTTTCCAGTATGAGAGGTCAAACTCAGTCACAGTACTTAAATTTTGGAAAACCTGAACAAGATGGCAAAGCTGAAGCAGAAGCTAACGAAAGTGGTTCCCGATCAACAGTATGTAAGTTGAAATGAAAACTAACAAATGTCGGCCAGATTGATTCTAACACAGTCAATGATATTTTCCAGCTGGAAGTCACGGTATGGGCCAAGCTCAGAGTCAATTCTCTGTAGGCGATTGTGGTGAATGTGGAGGCAGCAATGTATATGGTAGGTTCGGACATATGCCTATTACTTAGTCTAGAATTTTACATGGTCTTTAAATTCCATAGATTATAATGCTGGTTCACCAGATCCATTGATTTACGGTGGAGGAGCTGGGGCTTATCAACCAACGACAACATACACAGATGGTACACCATCAACCCTTATTGGCAGACCAGGAGTTGGACAATACGATACCCAAGGTAAGGGTAAACCCCGATAGTAGAAATATTTGCTTATTAATGACATACATTTCGTTGAGCAGGACAAATCTTAGCACCTGGTCCACAAGGTCAATATGGAATTCCAGGTAATTTTAACACAAAAATCGTAATTTTAACAAAAAGCTGATTATTTTTATCACAAAAGGTACAACATATGGACCTGGAGCTACTCAACAAGGCGCAGATATTGGAGGCACTGGCCAACCTAGTATTGGTGATGTTGGACAACCCTCGAGTGGCCAAACAGGTTTGGCTCCACAGGATATAGTCTCCGGGCAACCGAGTTATGGATCAGGACAACCAGGCATTGGATTTGGACAACAAGGTGGAGATCAAACACAACCAGGCTTTGGTCAACCTGGTTATGGTCAACAAGGTGTGGGTCAACCAGGATATGAAGGTGCTGGTCAGCCAACAGGACAACAAGGGGCCGATCAACCAGCTTATGGAGGTGTTACACAACCTACAGGTCAACAAGGTGTAGGTCAACCAGGTTATGGTGGTGTTGGTCATCCTTCCGGACAACAAGGCTTTGGACAACAACCAGGATATGGTGATTCAGCTCAACCCACAGGACAACAAGGTACAAGTCAGCCTGGCTTTGGTCAGCAACCAGGTTATGGTGGTGTGGGTCAACCCACTGGGCAACAAGGTGTTGGTCAACCTGGATATGGTGGTGTAGGTCAACCCACAGGACAACAAGGTGTTGGTCAACCTGGATATGGCGGTGTTGGTCAACCAACAGTACAACAAGGTGTTGGTCAACCTGGATATGGCGGTGTTGGTCAACCAACTGGACAACAAGGTGTAGGACAGCCCGGGTATGGCGGAGTTGGTCAACCCACAGGACAACAAGGTGTAGGACAACCAGGATATGGCGGTGTTGGTCAACCCACAGGACAACAAGGTGTCGGTCAACCAGGATATGCTGGAGCAGGTCTACCTTCAGGGCAGCAGGGTTATGGTCAACAACCTGGATTTGGAGGGGTAACACAACCAATTGGACAGCAAGGTTTTGGCCAACAACCAGGTTATGGAGGAGTTACGCAACCCACAGGACAACAAGGTACAGGTCAACCAGGTTATGGTCAACAGCAAGGTCAAGGACAACCAGGTTTTGGCCAACAACCAGCCGGACAACAAGGTGCAGGTCAGCCTGGTTTTGGCCATCAAACAGGAGCTGGTCAGCCCGGATATGGCGGTGTTGGTCAACGAGGAACTGGACAACAGGGTGTCACTCAACCGGGATATGGTGGTGTCGGACAAACTGGTTATGGCCAACAACAAGGAACTGGACAACAAGGCGTTACTCAACCTGGATACGGCCCACAAGGTGTTTCTCAACCTGGATACGGCCCACAAGGTGTAACTCAACCAGGTTTCGGCCAACCTGGACAACAACCAGGCGTTGGACAAGTAGGTGGAAGTCAACCTGGCTTTGGCCAACAAAGACCAGGATTCGGTACAGCACAACCTGGTGTAGGACAACACTCGTATGGTCAACCCGGTCAAGGCCAGCAAGGTATTGGTCAACAAGGCTACGGAATTGGTCAGCCAACATCCCAACAAGCAGGATTTGGTCAAGGCGGCGCAAGACCGGGATATGGTACCCAAGGTGTGGGCCAAGCCGGAAGACCAGGATATGGACCGACTATCGGTGCACAAATTGGTGGTGGAAGACCAGGATTGCTTCAACCAGGACAGCCTACAACCGGAATGGGTAGACCAACACAACCTTCTCAAGGAGTATCTAGACCTGGATTTGGACAAGGTCATGTAAGACCAGGATATACACAGCCACAAGGTAATTACTCACAACATTTTCCATGTATTAAAGCGTACCCTGAACCTTCTGCCAATCTTATCAAAACTGATATTGATCAAAACTGTTCGATAAAACATACACAAATTTCTACATATAGGTCCTGGAACCGGTCAATTTGGTGTTGGTGGACCACAAACGGGCGGTGGCCAACAGTATGTACCCGGCCAACAACTCAGACAACCAGGTACATATTCAACACTTAAATAATTGAATAAATGTCCTAAAAATCGTTATTTATATTAAAGGTTTGGCTCCTCAACAACCTGGAACAGGTGCAGGTGCTTCACCAACATATGGACAACAAGGAGCTGGTAGAATACCAACCACTCAACCAGGTTATGGTCCTCAACAAATCGTACAGCAGCGACCAGGTCAGCCTGGTTACGGTGTACAACAAGGTGTTGGAAGCCAACAAGGTCCAGGGACAGGTGTACAACCAGGATATGGAACTGGCGTTTACCCAACTGGAACTGGTGCTCAGCAAGGAACAGGCGTTGGTACTGGCGTCGGAGGTCAACAAGGAGTTGGAGGTGGTTACCAACAAGTTGCCGGAACTCATACCGGCTACCAAGCTGGAACTGACTCTGCTTACCAAGCTGGATCTGGATTACGCCCTAGTACAGGAGTACAACCAGGTACTGGAGCTGGCTCTGCAGTCCAACCAGGAGCAGGAGGTGTTTATCGTCCAGGTACTGGTGTACAACCCAGTGGCGGAGTTGGTTATCAACCCGGAACGGGTGCACAAACCAGACCCGGTGCAGGATATCAGCCAGGAACTGGAGTTCAGCAAGGAACTGGTGCTGCTGGCTATCCAGCTGGATCCGGAGTCCAACCAGGCACTGGGGCTACTTATCCAACAGGCGCAGGAGCAGGAACTGGAATGGGTACAGGAGCTGGAACACAACCAGGCATTGGAGCTCGTTACCCAACTGGAACTGGAATGGGAACAGGTGCCGGTGTACAACCTGGTGCAGGAGCTGGATATCCAACAGGAACTGGAATGGGAGCAGGTGCTGGTGTGCAACCAGGTGCAGGTGCCGGATATCCCAGTGGAACTGGAATGGGAGCAGGTGCTGGTGTGCAACCAGGTGCAGGTGCCGGATATCCCAGTGGAACTGGAATGGGAACTGGTGCTGGTGTGCAACCTGGTGCAGGAGCTGGATATCCCACTGGAATCGGAATGGGAACAGGTGCCGGTGTACAACCTGGTGCAGGAGCTGGATATACAACAGGAACTGGAATGGGAGCAGGTGCTGGTGTGCAACCAGGAGCAGGTGCCGGTTATCGACCAGGAAGTGGTGTTCAGCCAGGAGCTGGTGTTGGAGCCGGTTACCCAACAGGAACAGGTGTTCAGCCAGGTGGTGCCGGCAGTGGATATCAACCAGGCGCAGGTG